>NC_081407.1:719392866-719536335 GCF_030272615.1 Cryptomeria japonica
TAATGCTTGCCGATAGGTCCTTTGCCATTGCATCCCATTTGTTGCATGATCAAGTAGCCTTTTCCATATAGGTGTGTTGGTGTAGCTACTTCCATAGTAGCTACTCTGTCTTCTACCTCATCCTTGTATAGCTAGCTAAGGATGTCATTTTCCTCTGATTCATGTGCTAGAGTTCCTAGTTGGATAAATTTGCCATCAAACTTGGTGATGGGTTGTGTTGCTTGATGTGTTGATGTTGTAGGTAATCCATGAGATTTAGGCAATGTTGGTAAGTTGGTTAAACACAAGGGATCTAAAGAGTATTCTCCCATGCCTTTCTCTTTTATTTTCATTTTCTTCTTGAAATCCATGGATAGTGATTTAGACTTTTCTTGCTGAAGATCTGGTGTTGAGGAACTTTGTTTTTCTCTATTATGTAGAACCAAGTTGTCTTGGGCTGCCCCCATAGCATTACAATGTTGAAAAGGGTTATGATCTGCTGATATAGAAATCTCTTGTCCATTGTAGGGGAACTTAACACAATGGTGATAAGTAGAAGGTAATGCTTGCATTTCATGTATCCAAGGTCGACCCAATAAGATATTATATGTGAGGTCTATGTCTAAGACTTGGCACATAGTGTCCTTTTGTATTGGTCCTACTTGAATTGGTAACATTACTATTCCTTTGGATGATCTTTCTTCATCATCATATTCTTTGATAGTGATCTTTTTGTGTGGATTAATGGATTGCTCAGAGAAGCCTAATGCACAAATAAGTTTCAAGGTACAGATATTGAGTCCAGCTCCTCCATCTATTAATACTCTTTTGACTCGATGTTTGTAGACTAAGACTTCAATGTGGAGTGGAGTATTGTGAGGATGGCTTAATGAGATATTATCATGCTCATAAAAGGTAAGGTTATGAGGCCCTGTCATGTGAGCTACCATGGCTTGGAATTTGTCAGCATCCAGATCTTGAGGCACATTTGTTTCCAATAGTGCTTGTTCCAAGATGTCTTTGTGTTTTGGCAAAAGTTTTAGCAATTCTAGTATAGATATTTGAGCAAGAGTTTTGTGCAGTTGACTGACTAGATCATATTGAATTTTGGGTATGGTGTTTGTTGTTGACGTATGTCCCTTCAACACACATTTTTGAGCTCTGGTGGTTACATTGATGAATTCATGTTCACGTTTGTCTTTGATTGTAATGACGTTTACTTGATTGTTCTCAGCTGATATATGATTGATGGTGTTATTGTATATGTGATTGATACGAGCTCCACGTGTATCGTGTGAGGTCGAAGCTCTATCCTTGTTGTAGTTGGGAAGAGGATTATTAAAGGCACCATGGTCACCATTTGTCTTGATACCATCGCCTGTTAAATCACCTCTATCAATCATGTCTTGAACAATGTTTTTCAGTCTCATGCAATCATTTGTTTGATGGCCTTTATTTCGATGAAAATCACAAAAGTGTGTCATTCCACCAGGGTGGTTTGATTTGTGGTTGAAAGTTGTTGATTGCTGGTAAGAAGATAATTTTGTTTGCCAGGAGTTCTCTAAATGTTGACTCCAATGATTTCCCTAATGGTGTGTAGATGTGTTTTGGAAAGTTGTTGGTGTTACCTCGTGAGTTTGTATTAGGTCCTCGATTGGTGTTATTGTCTTGGGTATTGTTGGTGTTGTTAAGATGATCATGGTTGTTATTTGGTGCATAAGTGTTAGTACCTTAGTTAGCACCCTTTTGATTTTTGGTAGCCTGAGGATTCCTGATAACGCTAACACTAGTTGTTTGGACTTCGTATCATTAGGATTGTTTCCTCCTTCGTTTCTAGTGTTTTTGTTTTGAGTCCAGAACCTGGATTTGTCTAGGTTGTTGTTGTTTTAGTTATTGTAATTAGAGTTGGATGAATTCGTCCCTTCTTTGAAAAATTTCAATGTTCCTTTTTTGACACATGCCTCTTCTACTTGGATGCCATTCTCAATCAATTTAGCAAAAGATGGTATGCATTGGAGTTTGAGTATGTAACTCATCTCGCTATTTAAATTATCGATGAAAATTTCCATCTTTTCCTTCTCAGGCACATCTCAAGGATATCTTGAGACCATCCATCACCAACATTGAAGGAATACCATGAATGTTTCATTGTTCTTTTGTTTGGTATTGCAGAGATCTAGCATGGTGATGGCATGTTGAATGTTGTAGGAATATTGACTTATGAATTTGTTGACTAACTCATCAAAGGATCTGACAGGAGGTGTGATTTTGGATAACCATTCCATTGTTTGTCCTCCCAAGCTTCTTGGGAATAATCTCATCAAATAAGTGTCATCATAGGCAAATTCTAGGCTCATGGTGTAGAATTCCCAGACATGATCGCAGGGATCACTTTTCCCATCATATTTGTCAAATTTGGGAATGTCTAAATTTGGGGGAAAAAGGTACCATGTTTAACCTCCTATCAAAAGGATAAAGACAAATTTCATTCAAGGAATACCGTATTGTTGATCCTTGTTGCATGTCTTGCATCTATTTTTGTAGTACTTGCATTTTCTGTGTAAGAGCAACCAAGGGTGCATTACTTTGTCAGGGGAAGAGTTCTTCCCTCACATTGTTTCTAGTTTGGAATGAAATGTGTAGCGGTATGTTTTGCTCAGGGATGTTTTGCTCAGGTAAATTCTTCTGAGGTAAGTTTTGCTTAGGTATGTTTTGCTCAAGTATGTTTTGCTCATGGTCATGTGTTTCCTCCTCTCTTTATCATTCTTGATAAGAATAATGTTGAGACCTTGTTCTAAATATGTCAGTGTCAAAGTCTTCAGGAAGTTTAACTCCTTTGCTTGTGAGCATGAGTAGGTATTTTTCTTTGTCATTTTCCATGAGTCTTTCCACAAGTTTTTGAAATGAAGCGCTTTCTTGACACTCTTGGAGGAGTTCCTCATAAATTTCTATGTCTTCTAGATTTGGATATTCGAAAGGATTTGATAATCTTCGACCCATGCTGGACTCTGGTTGCGTTTCGCTTTGTTTGTTTCATTGAGAGCGAGTAACAGCTGGAATCTAGTAGAAACTTTTAGCGACAAAGGGAACAAACTTCTCTTTGATGTTTTTCTCAAGGGTTGGTGGTTCAAATCAAGGTATATTGTAAGTGGTGCACACTTTAGGGAAGAAAGCTGGATTGATTTTTCCTCCTTGATTCGGGCGTTGACTAAATGCTGATTTTTGATAGAATGCTCTACTCCTCAATGGTTCCTTGTCAAATTTGTTTGTTTTGTCTTGAAGATACAAGCGCATATGATAGAGGAATGTTTGATGAGATTTGAAGAGTTGAGAATTGATGTATAAAAATCTATTCCATTTGGCAAGTTTAAGAGAACTGGGTTGTTGTTTCCTCAACTTAGTGTTATGATAAATACTCTTTCTTCTCAGAATATGAGGATTAGTCATGCACAAGTTATCAATGGTTTCCTTTGATTTGTTTTGGATTCAAGATATCTTGTTTGTAAACTTAAGCTTTACTTTATCAAATGAAGGTTTAGATGCTCCCTCACGACAAAGCATGTCAAATGATATGGAATAAGAGCTTTCCCGATATGGAAAATTGATTTTGACAACTTGGAGTTTAAAACAAGTATGTTTTTGGATAAAATCTGTTTGATTGAAGGATCTTTTGATACATGTGATGGTGTTTCCCGATTTTGATAGGGGAGATGTGCTTTATCTCTTGACTAGTTTTTGAATTTGGACAACTTTCTTTTGGAGTAGTTTTGATACTTTGATTTTGATTTTCTGGTTGATGGAGTTCAAGATGAGGAAATAAGGCTTCCTAAACTATTTTTAGATTTTTCAAAAATAGGTTCTGTTTTGCCCCCTGTTTTCTCAATTTCTGCTACACGCTAAGCTAGAGACCCAATGCGCTACTGAATTTTCTCAACGCACTAGAGAAAGGACTCCACGTGCTAATCTGCCTCTGTGATGCACTAATTGGATTGTTTGAGTTTGTTTTGCTTTGAAAGGTTTACGTGCTAAAATGGGCTTCTAATGCGCTAACTATTGACTTCAACGTGCTAATGTTTGGTCTCAACGTGCTAAGCTATTGCTTCCATGCGCTAGAAAGTTATTAAAAAATGTTAAGGTTAAAACTGTTTAATGTGTGGACTGATTACGCGCTAAAGTTTAGAACAAATGCACTATGTTGAAGCTTGTATGTGCTAAAGTGTGGCTCCAAAGCGCTAAGATGTTTCTCTTACGTGCTAAATTGCCCTGATAGTTTTGACTTGGTGGTTTTCTGTGATTGTGAACTTTGTTTTAATGATGATGGATGATTTTCTAAAAGAAGAAATGAAAGCACAACACAAAAGAGATAACCATTTTGCCTAGTTTAAACAATGAGTGTATATTCTACAAGGATGTGTTCAAATCCCCAATGTTTCAACAGGTTTGGATAAAAAAAATACAAATCAAACAGACTCTTTATTCAAAGGTCATTGACAATACTATAGTTCACTAGTCTCGATACTTCGTCAGCTCAAACAACCTTGTCACCCCCTAGGGGGTGGCCTTTTTTTGCCTTTTGCCAGAAATTACTCAAAGTGAATTGCTTCACAATTGAGTAGTTATCTTGGGAGATATGTGGTGAGTAATCTTGGGGGCGGATTCTTCCCCACCCTTGTTCTATGATACTGCAAATGTTTGGATACTGACTCAACTCAAAGTTTCTAATGCTAAAGTTCATAATCAAGCTTCCTGTTCGGTCGTCAGTGATAAACTCCCTTAGGAGGCTTCCCAACCTTTAGAACAAAGGCTTTACGTATCGTAAAGATACTAGGGGAAGGTCAATCGTTGCGTGCAATCATTGAAAAGGACTTTCGTCACTTTCCACTTTTGATTATAGTGGGTTGGAACACTTGGCGTCAAAGTCATTCCCCACTTAGGTCGTTCCCCTCACACCGGCCAAAAAATGGCTTTAAGAGTTTTTCAACTACTCGGGAGGGCAGGCCTACTCAAGGTCTTAATGCTTAAACATTGAAAGCATAAGAGTGGTTTGGATTTTTGATCACCTAGTTAAGGAGAGAGCATATTCCTTCCACTTTCAAATCAAAGCACACAAGTGTTCTTTTTAACTTTTTATTGCAATGATTTGGTAAAATCTATATGGAGATATTTCTCTACAAAAACATGGTGTTCATTTTATCCCATCAAATCAATGATTATCTGAGCTAGTAAAGGAACCTAGTCAACAAAGCAAAATTTTGATTTTGGCGGTCAACAAAAGAAATCAACAAAAAGGGGAAGAATTTCCCTCTTTTAACTTGAAAACAAAATTTAGACAAATGCAGTTTTTTTACCTTGCAAAAATTGGAAGTTGATCCTTTTAAACACCAAAGGATGGTGAGGTTGTTTTCAAAGCTTTTTGCAAAATGAAAGATTGTCTTGTTCTTTTTAATAACCCAAAAGGAAAGTTTTTCTCCTATGAAAGCAAGAAAATTTTTTTATTGTGGTTCTTTTTAGGTACCCAAATGAGATGTGAGTTCAATTTTAGCTTTTAAACCAGAATTAAAAGACTTCAAACTTTTAACTAACTTAGCTAAGTTAGTCAAAAAAATTCAAACTACTTTTAATCCTAACTTAAAAATAAAAAATGGGCTCCCAAACCTGCAATAAACTATCAAAAATCCTACAAAATAACAATTAAAGCAGTTAGAAAAACATTGGCTTTGTGGACTTTTACAAGTCTAATTCTGATCTCAGTTACAAAGTAAATTTTGTCTTCTATCTGTGATGCACTACAAAATGACCCAGATGCGCTATCGGATAGACCTGACATGCTGAGCTATTTTCCAAATGTGCTATACTGCTAAGTTCCCGCACCGAAACCTATACAAAAAATTTTAGGAATGTTATGTGCTAAGTGAGGGTCTCTACGCGCCTAGGATATGAGTCCCACGCACTGAACAATATACCAGATGCACTATAATGTTAACCAGATGCGCTAAGTGATGTTCTCCACATGCTGATTCTCCTTTCCCGTGTACTTGCAAAAGTGGTCAGATTCAAAAACCAATTTGATTAATTGGGTTATTCCCCGTGGTGGGCGCTAGAAATGTATGTGGGAAAAGCGGTTCGGTGAAATCCAAAATGTGGAAATATTTCAAGGACTTGCCCACACACCCATCAAACTCTTGGTGCAATTTATGGAGCCATGAGGAATGGCTCAACTTCCCAAGGAGCGTTTCATGGTTCTCTATCCCACAAGGTCCCTCAAGCCAATGCCTTTGCTCTCATATCACTGAGCAAAGTGACTTAGGGATGATGAATGCAAGAACGAGGGATGCTTTTGATTGACCTTATTATGAATGCATCTTATTTATGCATGATTTTAGTAAATGAGCTAAACTAGATGATAAGATGACAAGGTTAGTAAAAAAATACTATCCTAACATGATATTCTAGTTATGTGATTTAAGCTAATGATAATAGAAATACTCTAAAATGATTATTAGATTAATTTCTATTGCAAAGAGAGGCTAAATGCTTTAAAATTAAGTATAAGTATGATGCTAAAGACTTGGATCCTAGAAATGGAGGAATGAGGGCTCTATTTATAGAAGAAACGGGGCAATGGATGGTCAGGATTGAAGGATTTAATCAAGGGTCGGGATTGAAAGTTATCAATCCATGTTTGCAATTCTCACCAATGAAATGGTGACAATTGTCAACATAAGACTGCCTGAGAGGAGAGGTAAGAAGCATTAAATTCTTGAGAAGACCTCATGGTTACCTTAGAAGGTAAAGGTTAAGGTTATCCATTGGATAAATCTTTTACCCAAAGGATAAACTCTTGTGCAAAGGTTAAAGGGATAACCATGGTCAAAGCAATAAATGCTTGATGAGACCCCTGGGTTAGATGAGGGTTGAGTTAGGCAAAAAGTCTCTAACCATGCCACTAAGGGTTAGTTAACCATTAATGGTTTGAAGACTTTGGGGACAAATTTGTAAGACTCCTTCCAAATTTGGGGGTTTTCAACAAGTTAGCATGTTGAAGGCATAAAGGCTTTAATACCTTTGGAAGACTTTACTCCAAATTTGAGAAGTGACCTCCTTAAATTTAGGGAAAGGGGATAATTGATGGGTTTAGGTTAATTGATTAGGATTAGAGGTATTCTAGAAGAATTTAGGAAGAGGGTTAGGAGGCAAGTTGGAGATGTAGGAAAATGCAATTGGATGAGGGATAATGGAATTTAATTAAAATAAATTGTTTTATTTTAATTTGGTTGCAAGTTGGGGATTTAAATAAATTAAATTTATTTAATTGGGGTGAACTATTTAATTAAATGTAAATTTAATTAAAAAGTAGAGAGAAGGGATTAAATAAAATGATTTATTCAATTAAATCATATGAAGGGCTTAAGTAAATTTAAATAAATAAATTGAATAATTATTTTAATTAAATAGAAGAATGTGGGTGATTTAATTAAATTAGATTTAACTAAATAGAGGAATGAGAATAAAATGAACATTAAATATTCATTTAGGAATATGGTCATTTTTATACGTCTACACTACCCACTGGCAAGCGATGGGTTTGGAAGCTAGAAACAAATGTTGCATACTATGATGGAAGCTTTCCGAAATGGTTCGAGACCAACTGTGCATCCTTCTTATCAATGCTACAATCCTTCAGCTATGCTCTTAGCTCATTTGCCTTGGTAACATAATCTTGGATAGTATCAAAGTTCTTGGGATCCAACATGGTAAGATCATTATCAAGTTGATAGCCTCTAATCTCATTAATTTGACCATACAATTTTCCCAAGACATCCCATGCTTCCTTAATTGTTTTACACTTGTCAATGTGAAAGATGAGATCCTCTGATATGTATTTCCTCAATGTGCCAATAGCCATAATTTTTTTAGTTATCCATTCCATGTGAGTATGAGGATCAATTTTAGGATTAGCTGGTGTAGTTATAGTTCCATCAATATAGTGAGTTAATCATTTTTCCATTAGCTTACTCCATGCATCAATTTTCCAAGAAGCATAGTTATGTGGAGTTAAAATTGGAAATTTAGGAGAACCTATTGGTGTAAATAATTATTCATCTTGGATATTATTACACTTACTTAAGTTTACTTAGGATAATGCATTTTCATAGTAGTTTGGGTATGAGACACTTGGGTGTTTGTGTCACATTGGGATAGTATGTGTAGGAGAAATTCCACCTTTTATGGTGTTGATCTTGTTGTTACACTCCACATTCAGTGGGTGATCCACCTCATGTGGACTATTATATTATTTCTCCTACCTACCCTTAGTATTTCTTACCTACCCTTGTTTCTCATTGAGCCACATGTCATATTTGTGTGCTCATACATCCATATGGCCTTGCCTATATAAGCAGGCCTCTATTCATTGTATTGGTTAATCTAGTTGATCATTTGTATATTGATGAGAATACAATTTGTTCTTGTCATTCTATTGTCTCTTTTATGCTTTTCATTGTGCCCTTGATCTTGGCAAAATTCAACATGGTATCAGAGCCATTGGGGCTTCAGCAGCATCTTTTGGAGGCATCCTAGACCAGATCCAACCTCGTCATTGCGTCTAAAAGGCCGTTTCCATGAATTTTGGTTATAAAGTCGGCCTATTTTGGTGAGAAAATTTTTTTCTCCAATTTTGCTATATTCGTATGGATTTCGAATTTTTTATATATTTTTTAGAAAAAAAAAAATTGCATTTTTCTAAAAATTGTTCGAAAAATAAAAAAATCAAAATCAAAAAAATTGGGAAAATTTTCAAAAAAATTTTTTAAAAAATCAAATTAAAAAAAAAGGGTTTTTGGGGGGTCCGCAGACCCCCCCCCCCCATGACACCCGTACCTTGCAGGTCTATCGTTCATGTACCACCTGACAGCCGCGTACCTAGTTTGCATGCATGTACGCTGTCAGCCCTCGCGTCACCTCCCGCCGTCGTCTGAGCCGAGCGCTCGCAGGTTCTGCAGGTCTGCAGGTCTCCGCCTATCCCCAGGCCGCATCACCTACCACCGGACAGGCCCCGCCCTCCTCCTGACGCCGCCGGACACTCCCGACACAACCACCGGTGCCGGCTCCTCTATGATCCACACGTTAGCTCCGTCGCACCTGCAGGTACCCAGCCACTAGTCTTCAACTCTCCGGTGACCTCCCGCCGGCGGTCAACCAGACTGGAGGACCCGCGCCCGCCACGTGGCAAGCGGCCACTGGCCCGCGGGTACAAACCTGCCACACAAACATCCGTACGGCCGCCACACAGATGCCACATGTCACATCCAGTCAGATTTCCGTACAGTGCCACACAGACATCCGTACACACAGTCATCTACCCAGTCAGCAAATCCGTACAGTACGGACTACACAGTCACCTACATAGTCATCTACCACGTCATATGTCTGTACAGTACGGACACCAGTCAACAGAGAGAGAAGTTTTGCGACGGTCATATGATCGTCAAATTTAACCTAGTGACTTGCTAATGTTAGCACCACATCAACAGGGTTTGAAAATTTTTGGACCCCCTCTCATTTGCATTTTTGATTTTGCAGTTCAACTTCAAATGGCCATAACTTGCTCATTTTTGCTCCTTTTTTGGTGCAATTTTTTTTGAAATGGGCTAGAATTTTGTGCTCTCTGTAGTGGTGAAGAAATGTTTTGATTTTGATGCATGGATTTTTTAGAAAATGCAGTTTTTGGTGACTGTACCTGAGTAATCCTAGTTTTTGCAACTTCAGAGGCTTCGTTTGGGGTCATACGACCTCCTTTTCAAGTGCTGTTTTTTTTGAAAGTGCGTATTTTTTCATCTACTTTCACATGATGCTATCATATTGATGCCATTGTAAGTAAAAATTGTACTTTCAGATTTTGGCCATTTTTGGCTCTCTTGGTACTTATATATTTGTTTGAATCTCAGTTAGATTCATTGCACTATTGATTGAAGTCTCTTGTATCTCATTTTAGAAGTTGTAAAATTTTCATCATAAGTCCACTTTGCCTTGTTTTGCAAGTGGCTCATTGTAATCGCACTAAGTATAAAGTGCCAAAATCATCACTTTGGGGGGGTACTTTGATTGAGTGAATTTGGGGGGGTGTCTCTTGTGCTTTTGTGCTCTTGTCTTCCTTCCTTTTTGCTGCTATGGGTTCTTCTAAGTTTCCTCTCTTAACTCCACATAATTATGCTACTTGGAAAATTGATGCATGGAGTAAACTTATGGAAAAAGGACTCACTCATTACATTGATGGAACTATTGTTGCTCCAACTGATCCTAAGGTTGATCCAGTTGGTCACTTAGATTGGATCACTAAAAATATCATGGCAATTGGTACCTTAAGAAAGTATGTATCAAAGGATCTCATTTTTCATATTGAGAAATGTACTCTAATCAAGGATGCTTGGCAAAAGTTTCAAGACTTGTATGGTCAAGTTGATGAGATTAGGGGATATCAAATTGATAGTGATCTCACCATGTTAGATCCCAAGAACTTTGATACTATACAAGATTATGTCACTAAGGCAAATGAGTTGAGGGCACAACTCAAAGATTGTGGCATTGATAAAAAGGATACTCAATTGATATTCAACTTGATAGGGAAGCTTCCACAAGAATATGCAACATTTGTTTCTAGTTTCCAAACCCATAGGATGACAATGGGTTCAAGCTACAAAATGCCTACATTTGATGCTTTCAATGAAATGTTGATGATGGAACAAACTAAGTTGATAAGCATGGGCATTCTTAAGACTTCTAAGTCTCAAGCATTAGTGGCAAATCAAGGGAACAAAGGAAATCAAGGAAAGGACAACTCAAACAAGAAGAAATGGCAATCAAAGCCTAAGGAAAAAGCACCATCTTCTCCACAACAAGGAGATTCATCCTCTTCCAAGACAGAAAAATCACCAAAGAGGGAGAGACCTACTTGTGCTTATTGTAAATAGATTGGTCATGAGGAGCATCGTTGCCATTCTAAGAAGATTGATGAGCTTACACATATCATCAAAAAGCATAACATTGATTTGCCTAAAGTCTACAAGAAGGATGATTCATCAACTTCCACTTCCTCACATTCAAAAGGAAAAGGGCAAGCATTCATGGCTTCTACAAGTGGGAAGACTCACTCTTTTGGAACAAGAAAAGGAAAAGCTCTATGTGCTACTATTAGTCATTATTCAGAGAGATGGCTTCTAGATTCAGGGGCTTCTCATCATATGGCATCTTCACAATCTATGTTCCCTACATTTGAGCCTTGCACCATGCCACAGATTTTGATGGGCAATCATACATACATGGATGTGACTGGGAAAGGATCTATTGACATTGGGGATAACTCCTTCAATGATGTGTTGTGTGTACCCCACTTGACAAACAATCTCCTTTCTATCTATCAAATCACACATGGCGCAACTAAGAGAGTTGTGGAGTTCACACCTGACTCGGTTTTCATTAGAGACATGGAAACTAGAGCTATCATTGCAACTGGGGTGGTTGATCATGCATCTCGGTTATACTCCTTTTCAGATTTTGTTGATGATGATTTCACATTTGATGATTCTACATATGATGATCACACTTATTGTGATGGTTCAGATTTTGAGGAGAACTTTGGACACTTGAACATGGGGATTCTCACATGTGACCCCGTTCTTGAGTCTTGTATTTCATCTCCTCAGATTGATATCACATCACCTATTGCACCTGATGATGCAGATAGTGCGATAGTTTTCCTTCATGTGATTCAGTGCAGCAAGATATTCATTGTCTTCCAGCTTCATATTCATGGGATGATTGCTTGACAGATATTACAGGTTTGTTTGTGGAATCCTACATTGCAGATTTGGGAGACATCATTGATGACATTCATCTTCTCTTTGATGAAGATGATCCTTCTTCGATTGTTGCGAGGGCACACTCTAACCCTCTTGTTCATTCTCTACATGATCATTCTTTCGAGGTTGACATGATTGTGGATACTTATGTACAGCAGTTGGAGGAGGTCTCTTTATGTTTTGAGGAGACATGTGAGTCTTTGGAACATGTTCTACATCCATCTCCACTAGATCTTGGAGTGCCTTTTTCAGCAGTGTGGCATAGTTTACCACCTTTGGAAGGGGTATCTTTCAGCATCAACATGGGGACACTTGAGCAGTTTTCAGAGATTCCTTTCATCATGAGTTTTCTTCATACATCTTCCCTTCATGATTGGGGAGACTTCATGGATACACCTTTGGTTTTGTTTCTTCCTAAGGGGAGGAATTTTGTTCGACATTCGTGGAGCAGTTTCTTCATACATCAATCTTCTTCCATTGGTGCAGATTCTCCATTGAGGGGGGGTCACAGTTTGACTTCTCTTCTTCTCTCATATGGGGGGGACTTTTTCCTCACATGGGGTTTTGTTCCTCACATTCTTCTATGAGAGTTCTCTTGTATAGCTTTCATCTTTCTTTTTGGGGGAGGGTTTTTTCCCATTGGGTTTTTCTCTCTTTCCCCACTTTGTGAGAGATTTCATTGCATTGGTTTGCATGCATTTGCATTTGTACATGGGTACCTAACATGGCCTTGTAGCCGGGACCCATCTTGCATTGCTTAGTTGCATTGTAGACTTAAGTGCATTCCCCTAAGTTGCACTTAAGGGGGGGTGTTGGTGTAAATAATTATTCATCTTGGATATTATTACACTTACTTAAGTTTACTTAGGATAATGCATTTTCATAGTAGTTTGGGTATGAGACACTTGGGTGTTTGTGCCACATTGGGATAGTGTGTGTAGGAGAAATTCCACCTTTTATGGTGTTGATCTTGTTGTTACACTCCACATTTAGTGGGTGATCCACCTCATGTGGATTATTATATTATTTCTCCTACCTACCCTTGTTTCTCATTGAGCCACATGTCATATTTGTGTGCTCATACATCCATATGGCCTTGCCTATATAAGCAGGCCTCTATTCATTGTATTGGTTAATCCAGTTGATCATTTGTATATTGATGAGAATATAGTTTATTCTTGTCATTCTATTGTCTCTTTTATGCTTTTCATTGTGCCCTCGATCTTGGCAAAATCCAATAGAACCCATAGAAACAAAATTAAAGAGCACTAAGAAAAGAGATGCACAATCACACAAAACAACCCCCCCCCCAAAAAAAATAAAAAATGATGATTTGACACTTTATACTTAGTGCATGTACAATAGGCCACTTGCAAAGAAGGGAAAAGTGGACTTCTAATTTCAAATTTACAACTACCTTAAATAGGCTATAAGAGACCCCAATGAATACTGCAAGTGATCTAAACTAAGATCTAAGCAAAATACAAGTATCAAATAGGCCAAAAAAAACCAAATACTAAAAGTATAATTTCTACTCAAAATCACTGCAAACTAATGGTCGATTATGAAAGTAGACATAACATTATGCACTTTAAAAAAAATGGCACCTGAAAAGGAGGTCGTATGAGCCCAAACAAAACATCTAAAGTTGCAAAATTAAGGATTAGACAAGTATAGTCATGAAAAAATGCAAATTGTGAAACATTTGTCAATCAAAATCAGAAATTTTCACTGCCACTATGAAGAGAACAAAAAATTAGCCCAAATAAAAAAAAATTATACCCAAAAAGGAGAAAAATTGAGCAAGTTATGGCCCTCCAAAGTTTGCCCTCAAAACCAAAAAGCTCAAAGAGAGGGGGCTAATAAATTTTCAAAAATTGTTGATGCGGTGCTGATGTTAGTATTTTATGAGGTTAAATTTGATGTTCATATGACCATCATCAAGTTGTCGCACCCCCTGTATGATCGTACAAATTTGTTGACATGTCAAGCCCTAATTGGTTCTGTACGACTGATATGGTAGTATAGATTGCTAATGTGTCCCTACGCACAGATTTTATGGTGGGATGACAAAGCTAGTCATACGCTGAGGTGGTGGCTGAGTGTACCTACTGACTATATTTTGTACTGATGAGTTGGCACTGATGTGGACTAATCAATTGATGACATGTGGCACCAGCTGGAGCAAATAAAAAATGTCACATGGAGGCTGACTCAAGTTGGTGAATGACTAAATTAGTGCCACGTGGTTGTGACTGGGCATTTATGTGGTGTTAAGTGTGTAGAGATGGCTAATCAAATATTACCACATGGCACATAGTGAGAAGGCATTGTATAATGAAGTTCTGCCACGTGGCGGCTGTGTTTCGGAGGCCAAGGCGATAGCAGACCGACATAGGAGTTGAGTGGCGTTGTAGGAAGCGGCGATATGTGCAGAACATTGATGTTGTTGGAGTGGTAGGAAGTGGCTGGGAAATCCAAGGTGGCGGCCGGCGAAAGTGTGGAGCAGACAAATAGTACGGGGGCCCTAGAAACGCTACAAATGCAGGGTAGTGTACGGGGGTGGGACAAGGTCCCACCCCAAAAAGAAAATTTATTTTTATTTTTAATAAACTTATACAATATGAACCAAATAAAATGCAAATTTTTTTTTTTTAGATTTATCGAAATAAATATTAAATTCACAGAAAAATAAAATATATATATATTTTTTAATAAATCATAACATATGTCCAAATTAGGCAAATTTTTCCTCCAAAGCCCGAAATTCACTTTTTAGGTCCAAATATAGGCAAATTTATACTCAAAATTCATGGAAATGGCCTCCTAGACTCAAGAGCAAGGTTGAAATCACCATAGGATGTCTCCAAAATGAGCACCTCCCCAGATCCAAAAATAGAATGCTCTAAAATATCTCCAAAAATACTACTCAATGAAGCCCTAATGGTTATGGTACCATGTAAGAATTTGTTGAAAATAGCCAAGATCAAGAGCACATTGAATAGCACAACAATAGAGATAATATATTTGATGAGAATAAATTGTATTCTAATCAAGAGAAAAATGAGAACAATTGGATCATTACATACAATGTATGATGAACCTTCTTATAAAGGCAAGGCTAAGAGACAAGAGAGCACACAATGATGACATGTGGCTCAATGAGATACAAGGGTAGGTATGAGAAATAAGAGTAGGAAGGAGAAATAGTGAAATATTCCATGTGAGGTGGATCACCCACCGAAGGTGGAATTATCACTCCACGATAAGTGGATATGATAAGTAATAACAATATCACACCATAAAAGATGGGATTTCTCCTACATACACACTCCAAATGTATGCACATCTCCCTAAGTGTCTCATATGAAAACTACAATGTTATGCATGTTCCTAAGTAAACTTAAGTAAAGTGTAATTATATCCAAGATGAATAAATAATTACACCAACACCCCCCCTTAAGTGCAACCTATGTGAATGCATTTAAGTATACAATGCAACTAAGCAATGCAAGATGGGTCCCGACTACAAGGCCATCTTAGGTACCCATGTACAAATGCAATACAATATTTCATAAAGTGAGGAAAGAGAGAAAAACCCAATGAGAAATGCCCTTCCCCGCCCACAAAAAAAAAGGGAATAAATAATTACACCAACAAAAGGTTTCATTCAATAAAGGTCTTTAATTTCATATGTATGTGACCTATCGAACATTTTATAGGTTTTATTATTGGATTATTTTTTGAGTTCCATCACAAGATAGTATTACATCCTATCCCAATCATCTCGTTTGTTCCTATTAATGTGTTGACAATATTTTAACTTACGTTTTAGAAGTTAAAATAAAATAATTAAGATGCCATATTGGAGTATGTAAATAAATTGCCAATCAATTGCACCCTTGAGAAAACCTAAGATTGACTCTTTGACTAATCAATAATCATGGAAATACTTTGATGTTGTGGGTCACCTATATTAAAGTGAATCTTCAGATAAAGGCTAGTTCCCTTAGTACCTCGTTTAAAAATTAACTTCTTCATGGGGAAAAAGGAAAAGAGGTAATCTAAGGAGGTGATGAACCCAAATTTGAAGATGTGTTTCTTTCTACATATAGAGACCCAAAAAATCAATCAGCTAGCTATCCTATACACAATTCTATTGTTTTCACATTTCTATACGTCACTTCTTTATAGGAATGCATGATTTTAACAACCCTTAGATGGAAAGCATATTTTTCACAACTAAGACTATGAAACCAATTTCATGACCCATGACCTATATAGAAAATGCTATCTCCTATCTAAAGATTTTGAAAGAGACAAATGCTTAATATTGTATATTCAAAACACATAAATGTTCATCTATCTATCCTATGCATACAATGAAGCAGTATTTGAGAAGGTAAAACATAGAAATATATTGATCAGGGAAGGCATATGCCAAGTTACAATAATAGTCATGCATGAATACAAAAGGCTCTAGAAAGAACTATTACAAATGAGTCTTAACAACCTTTTAAGCCATTACACGACATGAGGAGGAAACATTGGGAGGAAAGCAATGGAACATAGCACTGGTAAGACCTAACCCAAGCCACTCACTTAGAAAGAAGTAAATCTGAATCCCTACACACACGATCCAATAACTAATGTAGATAATATCCTCTAATAGGACAAAAACACCTTGACACAATTGAGTGTACTTTGTACAACATTTAATGGGCATGATAGCATGCAAATCCACTCATAGGGCATGGTTATGTAATTATGGCACCATGTAAGATCCATTAAAAAAATGACATTGTAGTATACAATCATCACTAATGCAATGATTTGATTATCAACTAGCAATTACCTAGTTTAAATATTCCAGTTTATCATATTTCCACAATCCATGCTATTGATTAGAATATATTTCTAGATTCAACTATATAAGAATTTTTGCATAAACGTTTGAAGTCACACTCTCTGAACCATCATCATGATGAAAGAGAAAATTTAAAGGAGAAAAATGATGGATTGCAGACCAAGACTGAATAAATTACAATAAGGTATTATTATTGATTTTCTTATCTAATTAATATTGTAAATTATTTTATGTTATTTAGTTTTTTTTCTCTATTGTTAAGATTTTTATTTTTAGGTTTTTTTTTCTTGTTTTTGGTTCTTTAGTTCTTTATTTTTTCCTATTTTGTTTTCATAATTAAAGTTGACTTATTATTATTATTTATTTATTTATTTGTCTTTTTTATCCTTTTAGACATTTATTTTTAAATTTCAAAGATTTCACACACACATACCTATATACCTTTCTGCTGTCTTTTTTAGTTTTTTTAGTTTTTAGGTGTATTATCTTTAACAAGAATTGACATTAATTAGAAAATATATCATTAATAATACCCTATTAATCATTAATAAGGTATTATTAATGATATATATAATTTTTTTAAAGGAAAACACAAAATATATTGTAGGTTGGATAGATTTTATGCAGACAAAGATCATTTCTCCTTTACACCGGATGATCAGGGCAATGTTGTAATAGTCTGGCCGGTTTCCCTCTCTAATTATCACCCTGTTGTTTCTCTCATTAGGCTTGGAGACACACCGACCAAGAAAGGGAAAGGTGGAGAAAAATTCATCCTCAACACCCATCTCCTTAAAGATTGGGATGTGTTGGCTTCCATTAACATTATTAGGTTGCTCAATAAAAGAAATAAAAATGTTGAATCTCATATCAGCAGATGGAATCAAAATGTTAAGAGTTGGCAAAACTTTCTTCAGACTATTGGGCAGGAAAGAGCACTTGCTGATGAGTTGCACTAGATTGAAGAGGATATTCAGAGCAACCCTAGTAACCTTCAGTTATCTAGCAGAGTTGCACAGGCTAGGGATGCTTTGAGGAGGCACCAACATGTTAAGATTAGAGGTGCAATGATTAGGGCCTGAAGTCAGTGTATGCAATTTGGTGACAAAGGGTCTAAGTTCTTTTTCAATTTGCTTAGACAGAAGCAGAATAGAGAAGAAATTGATATACTATGGGTTGACAACAAGGAGGTAGTGGAGGTAGAAGATATTAAAGAGGCCTTTGCCCTATTCTACAAGGAGCTCTTCTCCTTTGAAGATTATCCCAATTCACAAAGAGCTAGAGAAAGATGCAAAGCACTTATTCCTAGCAGAATAACTGATGAAGAATCTCATTCCTTCAAACAAGCTATATCTATGGAGGAAGTGACATATGCCATTAGAGCCCTTAATAATGGCAAAGCATCAGGACTAGATGGATTGCCTGTTGGGTTTTATAAAGCTAATGAGGAATGGATTAGCCAAGATCTCCATGAGCTATATGTTGAGGCTCTTGAGAAAGGATCCCTAGGAGACATTATCAAGAAAGGGATTATCAAGCTATTACCCAAAGAGGGGGATAAGACACTTTTAAAAAACTAGAGACCTATTATGCTTCTCAATGTGTCATATAAGATCTTGGCCAAAGTTATTGCTCTTAGATTAGAAAATGTGTTTACCAAATTTATCTATCCTACTCAAACAGGTTTCATTAAGGGAAGATTTGTTTTGGAAAACCTAATAACTAGTTGGGAAGCAATGGACTAGGCTAATGCTTTTGGGGAGAATGTTGCCATGTTCCTCTTAGATTTAGAGAAATTTTATGATAGGGTTGAATGGGATTTTATATTGATGATGTTAGAAGCTTTCGGATTCCCTACAGAATTCTGTCAATTTGTGAAGGTTCTTCTCAAAGATGCTTCCACACAGGTTGAGGTTAATAGCTCACTCACTCATGTCATTAAACTTGGAAGGTCCATTAGGCAAGGATTCCCCCTTGCTCTGACCCTGTTTTCCATTTCCTCTAATGCATTGTACTACATATTGAGAGACTACTCCATTTCTCTTAAAATCGGAGGTGTTGTGCTTCCTGGTGGGTGAGATTTGGTTAATATTCAGTTTGCAAATGATACTGCATTATTTGTAGAACTCACCAAGCAGAACATGGAAGCCCTTGAAAGAAAAATCAAGTTCCTCGGTGAGATCTCAAGGGCCAAAATCTCTCAGAATAAATCCACCTTGCTTACATGGAGAGAGGACCCTCTGAATTGGTTACAACAATTTGGGTTCCAGTGGGGGGGTCCTAACAAGATTGTAAGATACCTGGGGATACCCTTCTCTATCTCCACTTTTGTAAAGGAAATGTGGATATGGGTTAGAGGTAAAATAGAAAAGAAATTAAATAAGTTGAACAATAGATATCTGTCGCTTGCTAACAAAGTGCAAGTTTGTCAAAAGATTCTATCTCCATACAATATTTATTAATTTGTTTGGATGTTTTGTAACTATCAGATCCTTGAAATCTAGAAAGTTATAAGGAATTTCTTATGGTCCGATGGGAAAGGAAATAATAAGATACATTCAGTTAAATGGGGTTGGTGTCATATTGAGAAGAGATTGGGAGGGCTCAGACTAAAGGATCTGAGACTCTAAGAAATTGCACTTGCTGCAAAATGGATCTTTCAGGCATTTTAAGGTAGTGAACCATGGAAAGTCTTGGTCAGAACCAACATTACGAGGGTTGTACCTAAGGGGGATAAATCTTGGAAGTCTTTACCCTTTTGTGACCTGGTGATTGGAGGTTTCCTAGTCTAAGTACAAGGTTCGTGTGTCTTTAAGTCTATCTAAAGGGCCTTGGAGATAGTTAGACCATTCATCACCAACAGTAGGGCCAACAACAATGATCACATTCATGGAGAAAGATCTATCTAGTGGAACCTTTTCCACTCCTCCAAACCTCTTGCGCTTACACAAGGTTGTTCTTCTAGAGCATGGGCTAACAAAGGTATTTGTTGCTTTAAAGACATTATTGATAGTGATATTCTTATGAGTTGGGAAGCACTTAGTGCTAAGTATGATCTTTCGGCTTCCCAAAAAAGAACTTACAATATGGTTAAAAATGCTTATATTTTTCTTCAATTGCCTAAAACTTGTAATGTGGATAATAACAAATTTATTGCTTATAAATGGAATAATGATATCCTTATTTCTAGTGTTAAGTCTATCATTGTTTATGCTATTCTCTCTTATGATGAGTCTATTTTCAATCATGCTAATACTTTGTGGTATGCAGATTTATCTTTAAAGCAGTGGTAGAAAGTATTCAGAGGATTATGAATAGTCCTATTGTTCCTAAGAAAAATAGTTTTAAATGGCTGATGTTAATTAACAGGCTTCCTTTCAGGAAAGATCAATCCAATATTGACATGTGCAATATATGTAGAGTGTCTGAATCTATTAGACACATCTTCTTTGAGTGCATTATTGCTAAAGAAATCTGGTTGAAAAATATGGGAGGATTTAATGGATTTGCGAAAAAAGAAGCAGTAATACTCAAGAGAGAATTGAACAAATTACGGGAAGATCTAGGGGGTATTAGATACATGACAAAATTGTCTGATGTTGTAATAATTCTCAATCAAAAAGGAGAACATACTGCTATTCGGGAATGTAGAACTTTGGGTATTCCAACAATTTGCTTAGTTGATATAGATTGTGACCCAGATCTCGTGGATATCCCAATCCCAGCCAATGATGATGGTAGAGGACCAATCCGATTCACAATGATTCTCATTAAATCACCTTACATTATCTCTACTAGTCTTTAGAACAAAAAAAACTTTTTCTACAGCCAAGCATAGTAAAAACACCATATGCTATAAATGTATTCAATTTTTCCAAATGCCCCTTTAATTTTAAGGGCAGTTTTTTGAGTAAAACCTAAAATCCTTTCTTGTAAAAGAGCTTCTAAAGGAAAATAGGAATAGAATAAAATAGTTACAATTCGATCAAGATAATTTTCACTATTCATCAATTTCTTTTTATTCATAAGAGGAATAACACTTCGATCGTTGACACTTCGAAGTGCTATCTATACTATAGAAGTCATTAAGTTCATATAGTATTATAAATACACAATATAAACAAAATAAAAATAAAATAGAAAAAGAAACAGTATAATATTTTCAATGAGTTTTATTTATAATGAATGATGCTCCTTAATCTTCTTCTTAAAACGATATGTGTGTATTCTAGTGATAAAGTAACCCGTGGAAGTGAGAGCCATTACAATTATGAATGCTCAAATGAAATTAATTTCCCCATGATCCGTATATCCAATTGTTTCAATATAGAGACAGGGTTCCTTCTAGAAGCTATTATGAAATTGAAATATGTGAGATTCTCTCATTTATGTTCAGTAAAAAAAAATGAATGAATTAAGTTGATCAAACAGAGCTGGAGTAACTAGCAACTAGAAGGATGGTTCTATCCTGCTCCCTTTTAATATTAAGCAAAATTATATTGCTATGTTAGAAGGAGGCTAGCTATACTTAGTATACTTCAAATATACCCTTGGTATCATATTGACAATCAAGCAAAGATTGTAGAAGATATCAGTAGTTTGGTATTTCTATTCCTAACCAAGTTAATATTATGGAAGTTCTTACTGGTTGCATCCATGGTTTGAAAAAAGATACTAATCTATTTTGGCATATTATTTCTACTGATATCTTATTGTATGTTTGGAAAATTAAAAGTCAAGATAAATTCCAAGGTAAAACTAGGACCCTTACCGAGTCATTTCGTGGACTCACTCTTCATTACATTATTTTGCAGGTCTGTGTAACTATGAAGATAGAGAAGAACAATTTTTTGTTGTTTCTCCAAGATGGTCATGCTACTATGTTCATATATGAGCTAGAGAATGGATTTGAAGGGAGGTGGGTTGTAGGAGACCACACCTCTTTTGCCACTACAATGGAGAATCTTGGTGTTGAGATTCAGAAAGCTAGAAACCCAACAATGGAATAGATCCAGATGTTGACTCAACCACATGAGGGAAGGAAGACAATCTAGATGGAAGGTCCTTTGGGGTGGACAACTTGGATGGAGCCCTGCCATGATAATCTTCATGAGTGTTGAGATGATGTTTGGTTCTTTTTTTTCGAACATGAACATTATCTATGTATACTTTTTTGCTTGGACACGTCATAGAATAGGCTATGTATAGGATTATGTTGTTTATAATGTGCATGCAAAACTGTTAGTAGTCATTGATCGGATCTATGTAGGTCAGGATTGTTGGTTTTGAGGCATGACCTCACGTTACTGCTAAAGCTATACTTTTTGTAAGTTTACTCTCTATATTTAATATTAAAAAAATGATATATTTTTCCAATTAACATTGTCTTATTGTTATTTTCTCATCTTTGGTTTTTAGAGTTTTTAATTTTTGTCTTTCATCTTTTAGGCTTTCATTATTATTGTCTCTTCTTCATTTCTTTTCTTATTTTCTTATTTTTCTTTTCTTATCATTTTTATCATTATTTTTATTGTTTTCCTCTTTATGGTGTTATTACATTACATTTTATCTCTTTTGCTTCCTCTTCTTTGGTGGTCAGATATCTTCTTAGGTTTTCTTTTTATTTCTAATTTTTATGTTTCTATTATTCCCCATATCTTGATGTGGACACTTCACACTACTATCTTTCTCTTGTCTTTTTATTCAGTCTTGGTCTGGAATCCATCATTTTTCTCCTTTAGTTGTTCCCTTTCATTCTGATGATGGTTCATGGAGTGTGAGATGAAACATTGATGTAAAAAATTTACACAATTGAATCTAAAAATATATTACAATCAATAATTTGAATATTGATCATTGATCATTGATCAATCTTTGATCGTTTGATCCAATAGTTGTTACATCATCACAAGATTGAGAACCTTTTGAAATGCTTTCAAACTTGCCTTGCAGGATCATTAACTACAAATCTACCGAAAAACATATCTCCTTGCTTTGTCTTCATTCTTCCTCCTCATGCCTTACAAAATTCTCATGAAATCAAGACCCTTAAGTGATGCTTTCGATGACTTGGTGGGTCAATGAAAGCATGAATGTAGAAACCTTAACACCTCCTCCTCTCCTTTGGTGAAATTTATGAACATTCAGCAAACAAAATCTTTGGAAAAAGTCATTTTTTGTGAACCATGGGATATGTGAACTTTTAAAACCGTTGAAAACTTTACAAGTCTTCATCCTTTACCAAAAAAGAATTTTGAAAAATTCCTCCATCGATGTACCAAGAGGTTTAAGAACTATTACAATTGCTGAAAAGGAATCCTTTCTTTATTTTATCTTACTATTGAAACTACTTTTTGGCAAATTTCACTTTTTTAATGAACTCATCAATCAACAACTCCCCTTTTTGACAAACTTCTTCTTCAACAAACTCTTAAGTTTCACAAACCTTCAATCTTTCTGATTTGTCTTTTGCCAAAAAAGCTTGATGGTTCAAGAAGTCCTCGTTTTACTGAAGGGAAAGATTCGACCTTCAAGCATTGACAAGGATAGCTAACTATTTCCAAAACTTTAGAAGAGTTAGAGTGAAGACCTAAAGGATGAAAGTTGAAAGATAAAAAAAAATTTGAAACTTATTGTTGCATAGAAGTTGTTAAGGAGATGTTGAAGGAAGAAAATTTTGAAACTTATTGTTGCATAGAAGTTGTTAAGGGGATGTTTAAGGAAGGTATCTTTGAGAGAGATTTTTTTTAAATTTTTGATCATGTTATTTACTCATGTTACATTCAGAAGAATGGAGAATTTTGATTACTTTCATGTCATGCTATGTCATGTCAAAGCATTTTGAGTAGCGGTTATCCATGCAGTCCCATTGATTGATATGACTATAAAATTGGATGAGACATGTTAGTACTATCATGTTGCACTCATTCATAGTGATGGAAGTGTTTTAAAAGTCCATTCTGAAAAGTTGGTTGTAGTTACCCAACTAATATGCCTGCTTTGGTAACTTGTAGAACTCAACATTTTCTAATGCTTAAAGGGTGTGGCTTGTAGTTTGTAAGGAGAGAGACACATTTTTCTATCTATATCTACTATCTTTAGGATTCAGGTGTAGCAAAACACAATGTTTGTTTCACCAGTTTAGCCATTGTGTTGCTGACAAACCTTACTGATGTTTCAAAATGATGAGACAATTATTCTAAGTAGTTACTACCATAAATTAAGGAAGGATGCTCCTTGAAAGTATGTTGATCCTCAATAGGATCTACAGGGCATGTTTTCTTGTGTGCAATCATGTATGAACTTATTGGGGCAGGTTTATTACATGTTTGATTTGGTCGACTTGTGAACCAAGTGTAGTGTGTGTATTTATTGGAGATTGTGTGTGATCAAGCTTTAGAACCTTCTTAAGCTTTTCTATGAAGTGTGTGGCATGTTCCTTTGTATAGATGAGTGTATGGGCTAACTAGGACCTAGCCCGTTACATGTTTGGTAAAGAAAAGTTGTGTGGCCAACTTGCAATTTTCTTTCAAGTGTTTGCTACTTGTTTCATCCTATCATAATTGCCAAATATTTCTTTCTACATAGAATCATTGGTATATCTTTATTGATATTTTTAGTTAAATAGAAAAACAATATAATGATCACTGAAAACAAACAAATTGATTACAATTAAAATCATAAAATTAAAATATATATTTTTATTAGATAAGAAAGGAAATGGGTGTGATCTCATTACAAGAGTCCATTATATAGAGTCCATCAGAGTAAGTTAGAGAAACACTAAAAAACACAAGACAATCTAACTTATGTACTCTTAATATTTACTCAAATGTCAAAAGACTCCTCCCGAATTGCCTTGTCTTGTGAATACTTTACCTTCTTATTTTCAATGTTCTGAGTATACTTCCCACTACTTTGCTTCTTAATTTTTGACTACTTAGTAATACTACCCATCACAACTTTCTTCATGATCCCATTGACAATAGTCATGAATTTATCAAGAGCTTTATCAATCCTCTTTACCCTTTCATGATAGTTGTTGATGAGATCATAAATGGTCCTCCATTTATTCTTGCACTCTTTACACTAAATTTTAGTTGAGTAAATAAACTTGACAATTAAATATCCTAAGAAAACAAAAAATATGTAATGATTGAATAATTATTGATTTTAATATAAATATATTATTTATAATTTGATAAAAAAATATGATAGAATGGTATAAAAGTGCACAAAATCATATGTAAACTATATTGTGGGATTAAATCGTGGGTAACATGAACTTTTATACATTTATGATCCTTTTTATTTTCTACATAACATAATCAATATTTCATAATATGAGTATATTATGTAACACACTTGTATTAATTATTTATAAATATATTCCCTCTATTATAGATATGGATTTAGTCTTGGATGATGAGCATAAGATTTGGGTACCCATTTTGTCTTGAAGATGTGTTTTTATAGTTCCATATAATATTGAACTTCAATTTCAATAGATTTACTAATTTAACAATAATATTTGACAAAATGACTACAAATATGTTTTTTTAAATGTTCTTAACCATATATTTTATTTTGTTATGTTCTTAACCATATAATTTTTTTATATGTCTATGGTTTGGCATCCAGCCTAGGGCTTCCTACTCTTGGCATTGGGGTTACATGTTTTCTGGCTTGGCCTCATCTCACTCCTCTAGTTTGGGGGTGGTTGAGGGTTTTAGTTTGGGGCTTGTATCATTGCCTCCTCTACTCTCCATCCTGGTTTCTTTGTTGCACCATTGTATGGAGTGTGTGGGGTGCTATGGTTGTGTGATTCAAAGGTTGACAACACTGGTATTGGGGTTGGCTACTGTACCGTGACTTTTGGTGGTGTGGATGGTGGATCTTTTGAGGTGGTTCTCTCTATAGCTTTGGTTGTGCAATTTATCTTATCCTTGGTCCTATTGAGGTGGATCATTTGGATGGGTTCGTGGAAACTGAATCTTTTGAGATGGTTCTTGATGTCAAGTGTTTCCTCCAAGGTATGCGAGCTACTAATAGTGATTATAGACAATTGATCTATCGAGGTGGTCTATGTTGCTTCGTTTGCAGAGTGTTTTTCCAGTCAAAGGTTAAGGGATGCCTTTCAAAACCCTTTGAGATTTTTTGTGCTTGTCCATTCGTTGGTTTCAAAATGGCTAGGTATTTCTTCTTCCACTAGGTGTTTCTAACTTCCACTAGGTTTTTGGGTGCTTCTAGACTAATGTTGTCTCCTTGTTTGAGATTGTCTCTACTCTGTCGTGGTCAAAGATTGTTTCTATTTAAGGTGGTCCTTTAGGCAAAAGGTTGTGGGAAGCCTTTTAAAACATGTCGCTAGTTATTTATTTCCTTGGCTACTCTATTTTCAGTGCAAGGGTTTTTGTTTGGTCAATAATTTGGGGTTCCTTCCTAAACCCCTTTTTTCTAAGAATGTAATGTTGGGGAGTCAGGACCCCTATTCTCGCTGGTTTGTTGCTCTGGTTAAAAGCTTCATTTTAGAAAGGAGGCCTCTCCTATTTGGGTTTCAGTGGTCTCATTGCTTATGATTTTTTCTTGTTCATCTGCCTAGTTGGTTGTTATGCAATGGTTCAAGCTTCTCTGAGTTTTATCTAATCATAGCATATTTATTTTTATTTCATTTACTAGCATTTATATATTCAGCTAATGTATATGTATTAATTGTTTATAAATTTTGATTGACTTACCTAAGTTTGAAAAATATATAAGATTATTATATGCCTCATTCTATACACATCAAAATATCTATATTTCAATTAATTTTGTGTAAGTTGTGTTATGCACATGCTTAATGATACATTTTTTAAAATGTGCTAGCTAAATTAAAATTAAAAAATTATATAAAAGTTACACAACCTATAATACTTGCACTCTACTATATTAAATGGTTTAAGAAAATAGCTAATGCAACCAAAACAAAAAGAGGAAACACACTAGACACTATGTTATATTTTAGTGATTTAAATATCTACTTTCTTGTGTGCTTAACATTTGATCCCTTTAACTTCAATCATTTTTAAAAAAATTAGTACTTTAAAAACTAGATTCAAAATACTATAATTTTTTATTCTTGTTATATCTTCAAATCTTGAGCGTATATATCTCTAATTAATCATCTAAATTCAAGTTCAATTGATTTCAAGAAGAAAAAGATGTCCACCTTTAACCCATTTTTTTCCCTCTGTTTTCATGTACTTGCCATTAAATTATGCAAATAGCATTTTGAATACGTTCATAAATTATTTGACATGTGAAATGGATTTAATAGAAAGTGGTGTCCAAGACATCTAAATTTGAATCTATGAAGGTCATAGATAGAGACACTATTGAAGAGCTTTATGAATCAATAGGTGAATGAGTTGTCTTAGGTCAAACCTTTTGATAGACTAAATTAACTCTGATGAAAACGACTGCAAAAAATATTCATAGACATGTTGATGATCTATATTATGATGTAAATTCTAATTTTTTGTTTTCCTTTGAATTTAAATCATTCTCTAATCATTATTTGATATGATCTGTGAACAATGAAAATAAATATTTCTAAATGTCATGGAATTACACAGAACACGTCAAATATGTATTGATTTGACTCAAAATGATTAGTAAAAAACAAGAAAATTTGAATTTGAAACCCTCAAATGTTAGGATCATTCAAATATTCCTTAATATCGACCAAAGTCAATAGTGCATCTCAAAATAATCATAGGGAAGAATAAAATGTTGATCTCAAAATAAGGAACACATGCATGAAAATCAACGTAAATAGAGAGATGGGGTCAAAAGCCAATCTTGAGCCTGAGTTGAAATGCATAAGTTTTTACTAAAATGGTTTGATTTGATTTCTATTATTTTATAGACATCATGGTAGTGCGCTTGAGAGAATAGCAAGGTCAGATTCTTTTAAATTAAAAAAACTATGATTCATGAAAAATGTCTGTTAATCTTTTGAAATAAATGGAATTTAGGCAGAGGTTTCTAGAGAGAATTTGGTCTGTCGTCAGGAATGTTTGAATTCCACCATTGGAATCTGGTTTTTTGGGGGTCTGTTCATATTTGGAGTGTAAGCTTAATCCAATTTGGAATGCTCAGAAATAGCCAAAAGATCTCAGAGAATCAAGCTATAAGAAGGTGGTAGCAGGTAAAAGAGTGACATTTTCCCAACTTAACCTCTCCTTTCAAATAACAATAATCATATAGCGAGGAATAAGGAGTTTTTAAATGGGACATGATGTGTTGAATGAAATTTTTTTGCTATAAAAAGCCATTCGATCCTTCGCCAATCTCAAATCATAATACCAACTTTGTTACTCTAAGAAATTTGTATCCTAGACGAATATATGAAGATGGAACAAAAAAATATCATCGTTAGTCCTGCAGCTTTAATGGCGTTTATCCTTATAATTCAGCTGAGCTTAAGTTGGGTTATAAATACAGCAGAAACCCAGAATACCAGAGTGGGGTTTTATTCCTCCACTTGTCCAAATGTCGAGTCGATTGTTAGATCCACTGTGGAGTCTCATGTTTCTTCGGATCAAACGGCTGCACTGGCCCTGCTCAGACTTTTCTTCCATGACTGTTTTGTTCAAGCATGAAACATTTCTCTTCTCTTACATTTTTATCATTGAAACATGCTAAAATGCCATTTTTGTTTCCAGTTGATAAATAAGAGTAACATAACATCTTTTTAAAAACTATTGTTTACTTAATATGTGATTGGAATATTGTAGGGTTGTGATGCATCAATACTGATGGCGACAGCTATTCTGGTTTCAAATGTACTAACGTACTACGGAAAGTAGCATAACATTCAGTTACAGGTGCATTATAAACTGTTGATTGCAAAAGCGACGGCTGTGATTTTATTGAAGGTGTCAACGGTTTTGGAGTCAGAATAGCTGCGTCCAATACTGATAACTGGTCCATCTGCTGAGAAAATGCGCTCACCAACCTTGGGCTTCAAAGATTTGACGTAATTGAAGATGTGAAAACCAAAGTGGAAGCTGCCTGCACTGGTGTTGTTTCTTGCGCTAACATTTTTGCTTTGGCTACTCGACGCAGTCGTTCTGATATTTTTCTTAGTCAATTCATCTAAACAAATAAAAGTTTAGAATGTGGTATTTAAGTTAACATATATTCTTTCTTACAAATTATGTACAAAAATAAAAAGAATGTAAGAAACAAATAAAAGTATGAATGATAAAAAGTTGATATTGTCATAGTTCAAAGCAAAGGAACCAGCTGGAACGTTCTAAGGGGAAGGAGAGATGAACTGGTTTCATCCTCTTTTGATGCAGCTAACATGTCAATGCCCTCTGACTCCATCGACATTCTTAAGAAGTTCAGGGATAAAGGTCTCTATTGGCATATGCACACTCCAATGAGACATTGTATGTGATTGAAGGTTTTGTCATTGATGGCAACCTTGCAATCCTATGGCACCGGCAAAGGCATTATACCGGCATTAGCAGATCACACTCTACACCGACACTCAGGACACCGGCACCGGCACAGAAGAAAGGAAGTATACCAGCACAAAGGCCGACAGGATTTTGTTATATTATATTTTGTTTATTATTGTAAAAATGTGTAAGCCGACTTGGAAAATTGTAAAATGACTCTTATATATAAAAGAGATCATTGTAGACATTTGAGATAGGTGATGTAGAAGCATTAAGGAAAATATTAGGCAGACCTATTGTGCAAAATATAGGTCAAGAGGTATATGTAAAGAACAGAGTAGGAACCAGTACTGAATTTGGCATAGAAGATGCTATTGTAAAGTAGTACAAGATATTGGATTTGTATAATCCTTATTGTAAGTCAGTGAGACTTCCCATTGAGCAGTGAGCTCTAAGCAATTGGCCTTCCTGCATGTATAGGCCCCTATTGTAAGTAATATTCTCTTATTGGCCAGTGAGTGAATATTGTGGGTCACAAATCCCACCGAGGTTTTTCCCACACCGGGTTTCCTCGTTAACATCTTGTGTTATGGTGTGCTTTTCATGTGGATGTTCTTGATTCTGTTTATTGCATTATTTCTTGCATATTGGTACACTGTTATATTATGTTCTGCATGTTTTAAGTTAAGAAATACTACTTACCGGTTAGATACTAATTCACCCCCCCTTCCCCCCCCTCAGTATCTGTGAGATCCCTAACAATTGGTATCAGAGCTTGGTCCTCTATTTCCAAAAGCCTAATAGCTTGAGGAAGATCTTGACACCGATAAAGATGGAAAATCTAATGAAGCAACTGGAAGGAGCTCTTACAGACTATGATGCATAAAAGTTAAAAAATATCAAATTAGAAGATGATTTAAGAGCAGCTCAGGACATCATTCAGGCACTTCAAGAAAATTTTACTGTTGCAAGACATAAGAGAAGAGATCTTTGTGAAAAATTGCAAAATGAGAATAATGAAAAGGAATCACTTAATGATATGATAAACAAGTTGAAACAAGAGATCATGCCAACAAAAAATGAAATGCAGGATATGACTATGAGATTTTGCAAAGAGATTGAGGATAGGAAGAAGAATGAAGAAGAATTGACCAGAAGACTAAGTGATGCAGCAAATGAGAACACAAGACTTAGCTATGAAAATGACATGTTGAAGACAGATCTGATGCACGCTCAGAATGACTCAAATGAACTGATGAGACAAAAAGAAGTCTTAGAAAGAGAACTAGAAACTGCAAATCAACACAAAGAAAAATTTAAGAAAAGCTCAAAGGAACTTGGCACCTTGCTGAAAAATCAAAAACCTAAAGGTGACACTTCTGGAATTGGCTTTGAAGTTGGTGAAAGCTCTGGTACTGCAAATACTCAAGATCATAGCAAACCGGTAAGACAACCTAATACTTATAAATTCAATGGTAAATGCTTTAAACTATAATAAGTATGGTCATGGAGAAAATGAATGTAGATCTAGAAATTATCTGAATATTAACACACCCACTAGTCAATGTTCTAAATGCAACAAAGTTGGTCACAATTCTGAAAACTGTAGAATGAATGTGAGATGTTATGTTTGTGGAAGATTTGGACATTTATCTAATCAATGCAGAACACAAACCGGCATAGGTTATGGGAAAGCTATTCAGAAAAATAATGTAACCTGTTATGCATGTAACAAAATTGGGCATATTGCTAAATTCTGTAGAAGTAAAGGAACACCTGTAGACAACAAAAGTTCTAGCTTGAAAGGTAAAGAAAAGGTTGAAGAGGTTAAGCAAGAATTCTCAAAACAATGGATTAGAAAAGGTGATCTATATATTGGAAATACTCCTCCACCGGTAGAACCAATCAATACTTCACCGACAGAACAGAGTGATGCTTCACCGGAAGGATAGAGCAGTGTTCCACTGGTAGGAAGTTCTTCATCTAATTGAAGAAAATTTCCTTGAGGGTTTGGCAATCTATTGATACATATGCTATTATTCCCTCAGTTAGAGATAAGAAGTTGGAGATTACTTATTACCGGCAAACAATGTTAAGTGAATACTTAACCGGCATGCAATTAATGTGGTAGATGGCGAAAAGACGCTATAAAATTAAGGTTTTGGCTCCATTTCATTTCACCGAGATTTCAAATTTTCAAAGAGTGTGAAGACTCCAAGCTAAGGCATTTCGAGCAAGAAGCAAGAACACTCCAAGCAATCATCCATCCAAGATAGTAAAAGGTATTTAATAATGGCAACCACCTCTGCAATTGAATATATAGCAAACCCTACTATTGTTGAGGTAATAAAAAGACCTAGGCTCATATTTCAGTTAGTTCCCGAGATAGCAAAGAAGGATGATACCTTAGGTGCTTTTTCTCAAATTCCTAAGGGAGTTGTGTATGCTGAAGACCCCAGAATGTACATCCACTGCAACATTGAAGAGTTAGGAGATGAGGAAATTAAAACCATGTATAAAACTATGATATGTGATAATACCGACAATATAAAGGATGAACACAAGATCATTGAGACCCTAGGATTTACAGAGATCCTTAGCATTCCTAAATTTCCAAAGGATGTGATTAGGATAGTTTTGAGTAGGGGGAGAATTTTTCTGGTTAGATGCAATCCATAAGATCACCAAGGAAGCTGTGAAAGTTGTCACAGGGTTACCGACCACCGGTAAAAAACCATATAAAACCAGGAAAGTTTCAAATGACCTAGTTATAAACCTAACTGGTGCAACATTCGACAAGAGGTCTCTAAGAGTAAATGATGTAGCAGATATCAATGTGAGATTCATCAGTATGATATTAGGGTATAAAGCTACTCATGCTAATAGACTTAATTCAGTTTCAAGTTTATGCATTAAGAGTGCTTATGATATGGTCACAGATAATGCAAAAATTGACATATGTGAGTGGTTAAAGGATGAATTAATTGACAACCTTGGAAAGATCAAGAAAGACAAGAAAGGAACTTTCAGATTTGGCAATATGTTAGTATGCCTAATGCTACATATAACAAAACAAGTTCCCAGTATAGGTTACAAAGAACTTGGATATGACATACCGGTAGGAAAATAATTAACAAAACTATTCAATAACATGGGTGAGAACAAGGAAAGCAATATTAATGACTTCTTTCAAGCATTAAAAACCAAAATGAAGAAAAGAGTAAGGTTATCACAGAAGATTGTAGACAAATACAAAGATGAAATATGTTTTGTCATCAAGAAAGATGAAATTTGGATGGAAGCGGTCATCCCAAGGATAGTTTGGGTAACTGAGATGGGCTATGAAACAGATGATCACATAGTTGAAACATATGCTAAAGCACTTCTGGAAGCCCCCAGAGAACCTAAGGAAAAAATATTTGGCAGTGCAAAAAATATTGAAAGACAAATTCAATCAAAGAAAAGGGTGAAAAAGGTTGAGGCAGTTGTAAGGAAAGGGTCCAGACAAGCAAAAGCCATAAAAGAAGATGTATTGAAGAAAACCGGCATAACAGAGGATGAGTTAGTAGCTCCACAGCCTGAAACTCACCTATCACCGGTAGGTACTTCTTCAGGAAGTAACATGCCTGCAACTTTCAAAAGAGTTGTAAGAAAAAGAGATCCCTCACTGGCAACCACACCCTCACCCAGGAGAACAAGGCAAAAGCAACAAGCAATGAGATCACCGGTAAGAAAGGCCACACCAAAGAAGAAACTAACACCCAAGAAGAAGAAAAGGACAAACAAAGACTTGGCCCCTCTTGATATACTGCTGAATGAAATCACAGAGGAAGGTAAACTAAAAAATATAGAGAAAATTTATGACACTCTAACAGCTGATGAAAAAGAGCAAGTTGAAAACAGTGTTATATTGCACATGGATATGTACAAGAAATTTTTGATGGAAGTAGTCAATGAAATACCAGATGAATTATTCAAAAGACTAGAGGCAAGAAGACAAGCAGTGATAGAATTGGATAAGAAAATAAAAATTGAAAAGCTACTTGTTGTATATCTAGTAAACTCTCCATCAGAAATTGATGATTTGATTGCAAAGGCCAACCGGTCAGTATTCTCTACTGCACATCAGCATATTGCACTAATGGCAGGAAGAGTAAATGAGGTAACAAAAGAAACATAAAATCGACGAGATATATTTCTGGTTGAGAAAGAAAAGTAGGAAGAATACATGAACCCCAAGCCTATCAAAGTCTATCAGAAAGACAAAGATAAGGGTAAAGGAAAGGTTGGTGGACCTCCTAGTATCAAAATAAAAGATAACTTATCCCCACCACCTCTGATTACTCCACCGATAACAGCTACTGAAGATCAACCAACAGCCGAGAGTATGGATGTAGAGGATAATAATCCTAATCCTAAAGTCCTATATACTATGAATGTTGATGCTCAGAACAACATAGTAGTAGACAAAGATACAACAGAAAAGACAGATATGGCTAGTGAGCCTCCGGTGACTAAGGAAACTGATAAACCGACAGAAAATAAAGAGCTAAAGGTAGAGACTGAGACACAGACTGAGGCAATGAAACATATAGAGAAACAAACAGAGCTAAAGGCTCCAGAAAAATAACAATCGGAACAGGTACATAAGGAAACAATGCCAACGGCAATTAGTGAAGTAGGAAAACCATTTCTTAAAGAAATGCAGACACAAACTAACCTACTAGAGGTCAATACAAGCTTGGTTACTTCCACCGGTACTCAGATTGTTGACTCATCATCAAGCTTCAAATCAACCAATGTGACTGAGGTACTACTTGATTCTATCAAGAAAATAACTGACTACAACTCACAGGCTTACAAAGCAATTGATGATACCATACCAATTTTGAAGGTAATTGCTCCTAACTATATTATAGACAATAAAGATTCTTTAGGACAATTGGATACACTGTGTAAATATATCTTAGAAAACTTTGAGAAAATAAAGGAAGAGTCAGTAAAGGATAAAGTAGAAGTTAAAAAGCAGAAATTCTTTGATGAGCAAATAAAGAAGTGTAATAGAGATTTTGACACACTTCTACCAGAATTATGTAATTTGTTGAAAGAGTACAAAAATTTGTACAAAGATACCTGTAAAACAAACTTTTTGACTGTAGATATTGACAAGAAAATGAGCAAGGTACAGGATGAGATCAATAAACTTGCAGATAATTTTGTCAACTCACCTGATACACTATTAGTTTTTGAGGAAAAGATAACAAATTTTGAGGAAGAACTACTCAAATTGGAAAGAGAGAAAGAAAGAATAATAAGAAAGGCAAAAAAATTGAGATATAAACTAAGTCCAAGATTGGACTATCTAGCATCTCTGCGGAAGGAAATTTCTGAGGCACTAATACAGGGCAGCAAAACACCAGTAGAGCATTTGCAGCATCTCACTGGTACAGTGAAGAGAACAGAAACAACAATAAAGGATAGCAAGAAGTTTATGGATAGTATAAACTTGATTTTCGGAGATCTTTTTCAAATTATAACTACTCAGCTACAAGGTTGAAACCACAAACTCTACTGACATCTTGACAACCTTTTGTCATTGATGCCAAAGGGGGAGTAGTGGGATGAGAAAATTCAAATCACAGGACAGGAATCATATGCTCAGGGGGAGCTCTCACATTTTTGGTAAAATTTTTGGACTACACATTTTTGGATACTTTTTGAAATTTCTCATGAGTGTTGCCATCAATACCAAAGGGGGAGATTGTTGGCATATGCACACTCCAATGAGGCATTATATGTGATTGAAGGTTTTGTCATTGATGGCAATCTTGCAATCCTATGGCACTGACAAAGGCATTATACCGGCACAGAGGCCGACAAGATTTTGTTATATTATATTTTGTTTATTATTGTAAAAATGTGTAAGCCGACTTGGCAAATTGTAAAATGACTCTTATATATAAAAGAGATCATTGTAGACATTTGGGATAGGTGATGTAGAAGCATTAAGGAAAATATTAGGTAGACCTATTGTGCAAAATATAGGTCAAGAGGTATATGTAAAGAACAGAGCAGGAACCGGTACTGAATCTGGCATAGAAGATGCTATTGTAAAGCAGTACAAGATATTGGATTTGTATAATCCTTATTGTAAGTCAGTGAGACTTCCCATTGACCAGTGAGCTCTAGGCAATTGGCCTTCCTGCATGTGTAGGCCCCTATTGTAAGTAATATTCTCCTATTGGCCAGTGAGTGAATATTGTGGGTCACAAATCCCACCGAGGTTTTTCCCACACTGGGTTACCTCATTAACATCTTGTGTTATGGTGTGCTTTTCATGTGGGTGTTCTTGATTCTGTTTATTGCATTATTTCTTGTATACTGGTACACTATTATATTATGTTCTGCATGTTTTAAGTTAAGAAATACTACTTATCGGTTAGATACTGATTCATCCCCCCCTCTTAGTATCTGTGGGATCCCTAACAGTCTCAACACTATGCCCTCTGACTCCATTGACATTCTTAAGAAGTTCAGGGATAAAGGTCTCAACACTAAGGAGTTTGTAACTCTAGTTGGTAAGCATGTTTAATTGACTAAAATAGATATGGGCATGTCATTTGTTATAATATGTTGTTGTTAAATAATTAAAGATTGAGGGGTATCTATTGTATCAAAATCATCAAAGACATGATCTTGGTTGTATCCCTTTTATCATAGTCTCTTTGAAGCTTCCTCATTAATTATGATCAGCCAGTTAAACTACAACCTTTTGATTCACTCACTCCTTCGGTTTACATTCTCAAGAAGAAGTTTAGTGATAAAGGCCTCAACACCCAAGAGTTTGTAACTCTAGTTGGTAAGCATGTCTAATTGACAAAATTAAATGTGTATGTCTTTTGGTTATAATATATTGTTGTGAAGAGTCAAGGACTGAGGGATATCCATTCCATCAAAGTCATTGAAGGCATGATCCTAGTCTCATTCTCTCTATTATATTTCTGGTAACTTTGAATCTTCCTCATGACTTATGCTCAACTAATTGAACTACAATCTTTTGATTCGATCACTTCTCCAATAAAAATAGGAAACTGATTGCCAGTTCAACGATGGACTCTACAACTTCACCTCATATGAGAATGCAGATCCCACAATTAATTGAGAATTTGTTAGTGAGTTCCAGTCTGCATGCCCATTTGGTGGCGATGCATCAAAAAGAGTGAGTTTTTCAAGAATCCGATCAGAGAATGTGGGTTGATAAGTCAACTAGACCTTATGTTCGCCAGTATGTTGAAAATTACTATGGATTTGGCACAACTTTTGCTCATGCTATGATAAAGATGGGCAACATTGGAGTAAAGACTGGGTCAGATGGTGAGATTTCTATTGTTTGTTCTGCTTTCAACAACATACCTAATAAAAAATAAGTACTAGCATAAGAATAAGAATAATAATGCTTTTGTATTACCAAAGATAAGTTAATCTTCAAGTCTTTCATGATATCACTTGCTAATGTTCTTCCTAGAATGGAAAATTATCAAAGTAGACATTGATTAAGAATATACATTCCTACAAGTTCTCTGACTTATGTTTAGAACCTTTAAATATAATTTCAATGATAGTGCACATACTTTTGTATCCTATTAAATGCAAGGTTTTTTGAAACTAATGTCTCCAAAGTAAAAAGATGGTTAGCTTTCATAGGATCTTAGTTTTTTTATTGATTGATTATGTATTGTATATGTAAGTTTATATGATTGAATCAATTTCATGATGTTTTGATTAGTTGAGTTTGATTAAGAGTCATTATGTCACATATAAATCATTAGGAAATTAATATATTTTAATTTCTTTGTAAATTCACATAATCAAATATAATTATTTTATATATATATATATATATAGTTTAATATGTAAGTCAATAAGCATTTTACAAGAGTCTATTAAGATGTCATCTATGAAGATATATTCAAATATAAATATTAGGATATGTGTAATTATTGAGATACAAATTAAAAGTGGTTTGATATTTAATGTCAATTTTTCTTTCATCTTTTTGTGTCATAAAAACATTAAATAAACAACAACTCTTAGACTATTTTTCTAATTATTATAATTATTAATTACTTACATATTTTAAACTTGTCATAATTTTAATAAATCAATACAACAACAACTAATAAATTTTTTGCTATTATCTTCTACCTCATAAACATAGAAATATTTTATAATATTCAACTAAACTGTCACTCATAAAAACATGTATAAATACATATACAAATAAATATTAAAGCAAACATAAATATAAAAATACAAATTAGCATTAGTATTACCACTGCACTTTTCATATTTTCAATATCACAATCTAATCCATAAGGTCATGAAAATATCTATGTTACCTCGAGTTTCTCGGATAGGTGGATGAGGGTATGCGTTGAACCAAGTCCTTGATTTTCTGATGTAGTTTTTGGAACAGCTAGGGGAGGACAATATAAATAATGTGTGTGTGTGTGTATGTATATGTATATGTATATGCATATGCATATGCATATGTATCTATATCTATATCTATACGTGTGTGTGTGCGTGCGTGCGCGCGCACGCGCATGTGTGTTTGCGTGTGTGTACATATGTATAAATATTCATATGAAAACATGGATAATGCATGCATATATACATGATAGAACCTTAACACATAACATTTTTGTTAAATAACTTAAATTGAGAGTTCACATTAGAGTCAAAGTAAAAAAGTTACCAAAACCTAAACATTAATAATCAATCCACATGATAGTAAATCCACGGGATGTCCTCGAGGTGCCCCCACTTACTTGGGACATCCCCCATTTCTGGGAAAAGTCAAATAGGGTTGTGGATGTGTCCCCAAGTAAGCTTGAAAATATTAAATTAACAACCGATTTCAAAATATTTTTTCATTTATCATAATGAATTTTCTTATGGCCTTAGGTTTTCCATTGAATATCAAAGTGGCATTCAAAGGTTGTGTAAATATCTTAAATACTAAGTGTAGACACCTAAAATTGTCCCGTTTAATTAAATAAATTTATTTATTTAATTATTTTATCTTAAGTCTTCTATTAAATAAATAAAATTAATTCATTTGTCCTCTTCTAGCCCTTTCCTCATTTAAATAAATATTTAAATATTTATTTAAAATCTCTTTCCCTAAATAAAATAAATATTTTATTTATTTAATTGGTCCCACTTCTTCTATTAATTAAATGAATTTTTATTTATTTAAATAATTAATTAGCTTTTTCCTCTAAGACACGTGTCATTCATCTCTTAATTTTCCTCTACCTACGCCCTTCATTATTTTATTATTTCTTTTACCTACTCTTTAATCCTAACCGACCATTTATTTATTTCACCTCTCAATCTTATCCCTCCATTTTTTAAAACATCTTATATATAAGAGGATTCTTTATCTCTTTCTAACACCTAATGTGTCTACTGAATCAATACTTTATGCAATCAAGCCTTCTTGCGATCAAGCAACTTCACAACCACAATCTGTTCTTTGTTGAGATCTTGTGCACATACAAAATCTAAGAGAAAATATAGCAAACAAGATCAATGGAGATAGGAGACAATGTAGATTAAAACTCTACTTGGCATGTGAATGGTATTATTGTTCAATTTGTTGATTTGCATGTTCTTAGGTATCTTCATTGGTGTATGGTGAATGTTTTATTGTAGGACTAGGGTTTGTTGTGGTTGGATCTTTGTGGTTTTATAATAGTTTCTCATCATCATTTTTCAACGTATACACTAAGTGCGTAGGTCTTTAATTACATATGTGTGTGACCTATCAAAGGTTTTCAAGGTTTTATTGTTGGACTATTTTGAAGTTTTGATAGAAGATATTTTCATTTCATATTCTATTCATAATTAAGATGTATTATTTGTTTTGAAAATTATATCCTTTCCTATAAAATAATGCAAGTTTTTTAGTTCAACAACGAATTAATTGACATAAAGCTTTAAGAGTAAAAATATATTATATTTAATTTATTTTATATTATATTATATTAAAATTATATAAGTATAATAGTGGTTTTAATTTATAAGTATTTATTTTTTTTGGTATCACATATTTATTGAATAATGTATGAAAGGTCATAGACTTAGCAATTGCATGACGTCAAACATCAACAAATAGACCACGACACAAAGATGCGCAAGCTAGCACTTGGAGGCAAAACACAACTAGAACATACACTCCCTTGAGGAGAATGCAGGTTGTGCAACAAAACTTCTTTGAGAAGTAAGAACTAAGCTAATCATACATATTTTAAATATTGTCTCAAAAGTAGAGCTTGAGATGAGTCACATTGAGTGAGATTGATAACTCCTCTCCAACTTGGACAACTAAAAAGAATTATGTTGCTTGCATTTAGAAACTACATAAGCCTTGCTCCAAACAGAAGCAAATTTGGTGTACCTTTCAAGCCCACTCTTCAACACATCTCATTTGAGGACAACACCATCCTCCTTAAACTCTCTAGGAATTTCCTTCTTATCAAAAGACCTCCTCATTTGCACTTGGTGAAACTCCATTTTCTTTATTTTTTTATCATTTGTTTCTTCCAACTTCATCATCTATGCAAGGATTACTACTATTGGATCCTATATCATTTCCAACTGATTGACAAATTCAAGGGTTTGAATCTCAAGAGAGATATGCAACCTTGCCTCTTTTCCATAAGCCAACACATAAGGTGTGCTTCCCATTGGTATTTTATGAGTTATCCTGTCATCCATAGGGAAGATTTCAACTTCATATGCTAGGTCCTTTGGTTATCTCCAATTACCCACTTAATGATTTTAAACAGATCATTCTTGTTTGTGAACTTGGGTAGTCTATTTTCTCGACAATAATAATTTGAAGATGCATTCAAGTAAACACCATGTTTTATAGCCCACTCAGTTATTTGGGTTCCTACAAATTCTAATACATTATCTGAGATGATCAATTTAGATACAACAAACCTTCTTGCCAAATATTCATAAAAATCTAAGATAGCTACTTCATTTGCCTCCTTTAATACTGTATATTTTGTCCACATCATGAAATAGTCAATGGTCATGAGTATCATGGATTTATTACCTACATTTGAAGGTGGGTTAAGGGCTCCAAAATTTAGTCTAGTTCCCACTTCATGAAGGGTTACTCGACTTGAATGGGTTGCAATGGAAGAGCTACAAACTTTTCCTTACCTGTGAAGAAGGCACATTTCTTACACCTCCTCAGCTATGAGTATGCCTCCTTTAAAAGGCTAGGCCAATAATAGACCACCTTAATTATTTTTGTGTTGTCACTTTTAGAGGAAAGTGTCCACCAACTAGTTCATCGTTAAGTTCTCCCAACACTATGTTAACCTTGTTAGTGTTTATACACCTAAGAAAGACACCATTGAAATCATTCTTAAAAAGGATACCATTCAAGAGCACATAGGGGATAAATTATATTGTATAATACCTTCTCTTCACTCTATCCATCCTTTGAGGGTGTAATGGGTGAAAAATTAGGGCTTTGTGAATTTTTATTTTTTGGCTTGCACCTAATACCTGGACTGGAGCTCATCAGTGGCAGGAAATGATACGAACATATTAATGTTGCTGACAATTTTGTAGAGGGATAAATACATTGAGATCTCCTCACATGCTTATCAAAAAAATGAATCAAGATCATATTGAGCGTAAGGTGGTTGCAATAACCATCTTAATACCCATCTACCACCTCAAAGTTAGTGTGGATTAGGGTTCCTTGATTTCTTTTAGCGTTATGATATCAAAGTATAAAGGGGGGATTTTTATTTTAGATTAGAGAATTCTGTTTTCTACAAAAAATTAGAGAAAGACTTACAGACTATGTCATCTCAACCTTTATGTATTTCTTTTTATCTTTGGACTTGTTTAAAGTATTATGTCAAGGTTACTGATGAATATTTTGAGACACTTATGATTTTTGTTTATCAAATTCAAGTAGCTAGATCATGTTTCTTCTTAACTCTTTTGGTGGATTGCACATGATATCCTATTATCCTATCATGTTGATGTAATAAGATCAAACTACTAGTTCCAATGGTGAATGGAGGATATATATTCCTTACAAGTCTTAGTAAATAACTCTGTTGAAGGATTTTAAATATCCGGCTTCTATGGTTGTGAACTTTAAGATTTTTGTTCTCCTTGAAATTATGAGAAGATTGAATGTATTTTGTACTCACTTTAAGGATTTTATGTCTATGATTTAATTAGGAAGTACCTAACACTACAGATTTTGGCATATCGCATTAACATTAGTTGTGTTTTCTATTCTTCTTTCCCTTTTCACCCCCCCTTTTTTGCAATTACGAAGACTCGATTTCTAAAATCCTAGAGGTTGTTCCACAAAGTGCACTAAGTCCCACATCTATGAAACTTCCCGATTGTGTTGCTTTAGGTATTTAGAGCCAATTGGGGATCAACAGTGTTTTCTAACACACCCAATCGGACCAATAACAATCACCTGATTCGAAGTTAAAAAAAAGCTATTTTAGCCAAGGACCAGTGACTAGGTCAAAAACTACATAGAACCCAAGCTTAATACTACCACCCTTGGTGAATATTAGTAGATCCCAACACTCTACAGTCTAGACTACTCAGGCCAGGGTTGTAGTGGAAGAGCTACTAACTTTTCCTTACCTGTGAAGAAGGCACATTTCTTACACCTCCTCAGCTATGAGTATGCCTCCTTTAAAAGGCTAGGCCAAAAATAGACCACCTTAATTATTTTTGTGTTGTCACTCTTAGAGGAAAGTTTCCACCAACTAGTCCATTGTTAATTTCTCCCAACACTATGTTAACCTTGTTTATGTTTATACACCTAAGAAAGACACCATTGAAATCATTCTTAAAAAGGATACCATTCAAGAGCACATAGGGGATAGATTACAGTGTATAATACCTTCTCTTCACTCTATCCATCCTTTGAGGGTGTAATGGGTGAAAAATTAGGGCTTTGTGAATTTTTATTTTTTGGCTTGCACCTAATACCTGGACTGGAGATCATCAGTGGCACGAAATGATAAGAACATATTAATGTTGCTGACAATTTTTCAGAGGGATAAATACATTGAGATCTCCTCACGTGCTTATCAAAAGACATGAATCAAGATCATATTGAGCTTAAGGTGGTTGCAATGACCATCTTAATACCCATCTACCACCTCAAAGTTACTGTGGATTAGGGTTCCTTGATTTCTTTTAGGGTTATGATATCAAAGTATAAAGGGGGGATTCTTCTTTCTACAAAAAATTAGAGAAAGACTTACAGACTATGTCATCTCGACCATTCCGTATTTTTTTTTTATCTTTGGACTTGTTTAAAGTATTATGTCAAGGTTACTGATGAATATTTTGAGACACTTATGTTTTTTGTTTATCAAATTCAAGTAGCTAGATCATGTTTCTTCTTAACTCTTTTGGTGGATTGTACATGGTATCCTATTATCCTATCATGTTGATGTAATAAGATCAAACTACTAGTTCTAGTGGTGAATGGAGGATATATATTCCTTACAAGTCTTACTAAATAACTCTACTGAAGGATTTTAAATATCTGGCTTCTATGGTTGTGAACTTTAAGCTTTTTGTTCTCCTTCAAATTACGAGAAGATTGAATTTATTTTGTACTCACTTTAAGGATTTTGTCTATGATTTAATTAGGAAGTACCTAACACTACAGATTTTGGCATATCGCATTAGCATTAGTTGTGTTTTCTATTCTTCTTTCCCTTTTCACCCCCCCTTTTTTGCAATTACAAAGACTCGACTTCTAAAATCCTAGAGGTTGTTCCAAAAAGTGCACTAAGTCCCACCTCTATGAAACTTCCCGATTGCATTGATTTAGGTCTTTGGAGCCAATTGGGGATCAATAGTGTTTTCTAACACACCCAATGGGACCAATAACAATTGCCTGATTCGAAGTTAAAAAAAAAAGGTTATTTTAGCCAAGGACCTAGGTCAAAAACTATATAGAACCCAAGCTTAATACTACCACCCTTGGTGAATATTAGTAGATCCCAACACTCTACAGTCTAGACTACTCAGGCCAGTGCTGAACCTTAGATCCAAATGGCTGGCCCCGCACCACCCCAAAACTTTATCAATTGGAATCTAGTGGAAACCCTTTAGCCCCTCCCACTCCACCTAACCAATGGGATCCTATTCCTACTTGATCATTAAAAGCCTTGCCTATGTTCAGTGGACAAGAGGGGAAAACATTGACCGAACACCTACAAGATGTCACAGATGTATGTAGAGTCCATTTTGTTGCCCATCAGAATGTTGCTTTGAGATTACTTGTAGAATCTTTTATAGGGAAAACTTTAGATTGGTATAGATCTCTACCCCTTAACTCTATATCAAACTTGGATGGCCTTTGGAATATTTTATTTACATGTTTTAGCAAGAACAGAGACTATTCTTCCTTGTTACACCAATTGATAAATATTAAAAGGACACCCCAGGAGGCTATCACATATTTCAACATGAGGTTTCAGAAGACATGGTAGAGAATTACAGTCACCGCTCGGTCGCTGGCAAATATTACCTTTGTTTTTTATCTCAAATGTTTTAATTCAAAGATTGCAATGATGATTTAGTTTCTCAAAGGGACCTCTTTACCACAATCTTATGAAGTGGCCATTTGAGTTGAAAATAGCTTGATTGATGCAAGAAAAATCCCTCCAAGGCTACCTATGCCCATATTCCCAGAATAATTTCCTCCACATCAAGTGATTCCTAGTCAAGCATGTCCTCACCCCCACAATCCATGTACATTTATACAAATGCATCAGTCCCTGTTGCACTTGCTTTTGCTTTGGTCACAAAATTGAATGACATGAAAAATCTCCTATGAACCTTCTCTAATAAGATTATCAATATTAAGCACCAATAAGCTGCCCTAGATAGATCACCTTTCCAAAATTATCAAAATACAAAGCACCATATCAATTGAATCAATATAAAGGGGCAAATCAAGGAGGAAGACAAGGGCAATCATCTAATCAGATTGTGGTTGTACTCACTCCCATACAAGTTATTCCCCGAAATAACAATAAGGAGATAGTGGTAGGGCAAAATAATTTCATGGATGATACAAATTCATTGTGTTTCCTTTGTAATGATGCTCACACACACCAAAATTGTCTATAGGGCAACCTACATCAAAAGTTAGTTGAGCAATGGGCCCAAGGTATCTTGCTAGACCTTGGGAACTACTCATATTCATCCCCAGTGGTGGACAATGCAATGTTACCTGCACAAATGCAAGGCTTATCTCTAGAATAAGAGTTTGAGATTGCGTCAGATCATGGGCTTTTCTCCTTGATGGAAGAGGAAGACATAGTCTTCGCTAATAATGCCTCCACATCCAAACCACACATCCATTTAGATTAAAACACTCAATCAAAGAGGAGTTCACTAGGGAACTTGTTTCTCAAATTTCTAAGCCCTGTGTGACTTTTGAAAAGGGCTTGGATAATGTTGTTGCTTCATATTTTCCCCAAAAACTGCGAGAGAACTTTCAATATAAACCAAAGGATTTAAAAGTTCCAGCACTCGTAGCAATGAAGGTAGTGGAGCAACTAGAGAAATCCCTTGCCAATTTATCTATGCGAGATCTTGTCTATACCAAATAAAAAAAGTTGCTAAAAGAAGCCCTGGAAGAATGAGACAAGCAAGCTCAAGTTGAAGATTCTATGAGGTAGAAGAGAGGGAAAGAGCTAGACAACCCAAGGAAGCACCTACCAATTGCTACCTTTGTTAACACCAATGAATACCAAAACAAAGGACAAGTTGCTAAGCCAAAACCTATTCCCTTATTTTTAACACTATTAGTAGGGGATAAGTTGTTTCATAATTCTATGATAGACTTAGGAGATATTACCATTGTTATGCCCAAACAAATTTTCAAGGCCCTCCAAATCAAATATGACTCATTGAAAAGGGGAATAATGCAACTAGATGGTAAAAAGGTACAAGCCTTGGGGATTGTCCAAGACCTGCCCCTAATCCTATATTCTTGCCCCAACATTATTGTTCCCCAAGAAGTGGTTATAATTGGCATTCCCCCCATCTTCAACCTTTGCCTATCCCAATATTTCACAACCAAGGTCAATGGATACATGTCCCTAGACTGGTCTCATTTGATTCTCCAAACTAAATATGGTTCAAATTTGAAAGTGTTGTCAGAACCCCTTCATTTCGAACATATAAAAGAGGACATTCTAATGAGTTTTGAGCCCACTCATATTGCAATTACCTAAGAGGAGATGTATTGTGCAAAAATGTTAGAAGAAGGCATTACTAGTGAAAGGGAAAAAAGGAGTTCCTTCTAAGCGAGTTCATTGAGAATGATCCCTTTTGTAGCTACCACACCATAGGCCTGGGAACATTTGTCATCTTTGATGAAGATCGACCTATTCCGAAGGTCATTCAAGATAAGGAAGTAACTTCCCTCGAGGGTAAACATTGCCTCGAGTCAAAAGTATGGACCATGTTCTTTGATGGTGCAAGATGCAAGATCAGATCAAGAGTAGGGATATGCATAGGATCTCCAGAGGGTAAGGAGAGGTTCAAATTCTTTCGCCTCTAGTTCCCTTGTAGTAATAATGAGGCTAAATAAGAAGGTTTGATTAGAGGCCTCAATGTCACCAAGCGAATAGGAATCAAATAGTTGAAGGTCTTCAGAGATTCTAAGCTAGTGATTAAACTGGTGCATAGTAATTTTTCTAAAAAGAATGTACAAACAAGATCATATCAACATCATGTTGGGGATCTGATCAAAGGCTTTGAGGTGTCCATTATTCAATCTATTCCCCACAAACAAAATATGATGGTTGATCAATTGGCACTAATCATATCATAGTTTATCCTGATGATGGATCTACCGAACAATGAGCATTAGGTGCAAGTGATAGTAAGGTTAGCAATTCTAGATAATGAGTGGAATTGTCAAGGTTTTGAATGCGACACCCAGGTGATCTTGTTTCTTCAACAATTTGAGGAATTTGAAAGTGTACTACAATGAAAAATTTAGGAAGCTTATAGAAATCAAGTGATCTAGCTAAAAGGAAATAAGATACCAAAGGGCTTGATCACCCTTAAAAATCTATATAATTGTGATGAAGCAAGAAACTAAAAGAGGAAATTCATTACGGATGAAGGTGACTATGCTAACCTAGAGGTTGGAAGGGACAAAAAACTTAAAGTTGAGAAAGGTGTTTCATAAAAGGATACGGAGCACCTGACCTTCTTCGATAAAATATATGGAGTTATAGTTTGGAGCTATGATGACCTAAAAGGATATGATCCAAATATTATTCATCATACAATTGAATTATTAGATGAATCCAAGGCCAATAAATCCTAAGATTGAGTCTCTCATGGCTCAAGAGCTCAAGAAGCTAGTGGACTCCCAGGTCGTTTATCCAATCACTCATAACACTTGGCTGCCAAATCTAGTACCTATTCGAAAAAAGAATGTGGAATTCGGTTGTGTGTAGATTTTTTATATTTGAATAGAGAATCTGTAAAAGAAAATTACTTTCTCTCTTCACTCGAACATATCCTAAAAACAATTGTCGGCTCTAAAATGTTTTCCCTGCTAGATGGATTTTCAAGTTACAATCAAATTTGGGTGAAATCAGAAGATCAACATAAGACAACATTCACTACTAGGTGGGCCACATATGCATATACCAAAATGCCATTTGAGTTGACAAACGTTGGGGCCACCTTCCACTAGGAAATGGATATAGATGTCAAGAAACTTATAAATAAGTTTATTATTATCTACCAAGATGATATCATTGTATTTTCCAAAAAGAAAGAAGATAATTTTGATCACTTGGAGAAATATTTTTAGAAGTACCTGGAATTCGATATATCCCTACATCCAAAGAAGTGTGTGCTTGGAGTCCCTACGGACAATCCTCTTAGACATGTGGTTTCCAAGGAAGGTATCTCACATGATCCTGACCGGGTCAAGGAAATAAATGAATTACTCTTACCAATGAATAGAAAGGGAATCTAGTCCTTCCTAGGGAAGATCAATTTTGTAAGAAAATTCATATTTGACTTTGTTGGTTTAGTGCGACCAATCACCCTTATGCTACAAAAGGACCAAAGGTTCGAATAGACTCTATAGGGAAAATCATCCTTCAAAAGAATAAAAGAAGTTGTGGCATTTTCCCTAGTGCTCGTAAACCTTGATTTTTCAAAGGAATTTATCATGTATGTGTATGGGAGTGAGCATAGTGTGGTGGTTGTTCAGACTTAGAAAGATGAGGAATCATTGGGAGAACATCTGATATCTTTCTATTCAATGATATTACAAGGGTACATGAAGATAAATATAACTTCATGGAAAGGAAATCTTTTGTGATAGTTAAGGGGCTTGAGAATTTCAGACACTTAATTGGAGCTAATAAGGTGTTGGTATATGTTGCTAATTCAAGCATACGTGAGTAAATTATGGAGGGTGAGATCATAGAAAAAATAGCAAAATGGATCACTAAAATCCTAGAATATGACATTGAAATTCGCCCCACCAAAGTCATCAGTGGTCGAGGACTCTGTGAGTACATGGCTTCCGAGAGTGAACCTGAAGAATCAAAGGGTAAGTGTGTGGAACCAATGATGGTGAATCAAATGTCCTATCTAGACAACTGGCTCAGTGATTGTGTTGATTTCATGAAATATGGAAAATACCCTTCACAACTCCCATTTTCAAAGAGGATATTTTTTAGGCTCCAAGGGACCAAATATGTCTTAATTGAAGGGGTCCTATTTAGAAGATCCCTTGACGAAGTCCTTCTTTGATATGTTGATTCAGCCCAAGCAAGGAGAATCTTGACATCAATGCATGATGGTACCTTAGGAGGACATTTATTTGCTAAAAAACAACCTTAAAGATTGTGAGAGTCGGTTATTTTTGGCCAACTATGTTTGCGGATTTCCATCAATGGGTCCAAAAGTACCAATTCTTTGTGGGAAAGGGAAAAAAATCAACCATACCCCTTAAGCTAATAGTTACAAATGAGCCCTTCACTTAATGGGATCTAGATTTCATCAGGATGATCAACCCCCTATCAAGTGTTGGTCACAAATGGATTCTAACCTCTATGGGCTACTTCTCCTAATGCTTTGAGGCTATTGCATTGAAGAATGCATCTAAACTTGAGATAGTTTACTTCTTAAAAGACTTGGTAACCAAGTTTGGTCCATCGAAGACCATCATATCATATAATGCAAGATCCTTCTTAGGATCCAAAGTATACGAGTTTTCCTTGACATATGGGATCTTCTTAAAGATGTCATCAAATTAATACCCATAAGGAAATGGATTGGTAGAATCAACCAACAAGAACCTGATCAGATTAATAAACTGGATAAGGGAAAATCATCAAAGAGAGTGGCATAGAGACTTAAGAATCGCATTGTGGGCTGATCATATTACCTCTTGACAAATAATGAATAATTCTCCTTACAAGTTGATCTATGGAAAGGAGGTAGTACTACTAGTTTTGACTAAAATTCCCTCACTGCATTTGCTAAAATCCCTAGATATAGAAGAGAATGAGCCCCTAAACTCTAGGATGGTTGAGTTGTTCAGAGGGGACGAAGAAAGAGAAAAGGCTTTTTATGCCTTAACCAATCACCAAGGATTAGTGAAGTGGTGGTTTTGATAAGAATATTTTGGACCCAAAGTTCAAGGAAGGAGAGCTTGTATTAAAGTACGATGAACAAGCTACCAAGCCATGGCAGCATCCAAAGTTTGATTCATTTATGGGTGGGCTCATTCTGAATTATACACTGCAAAGAATGTAACTCTTTTGAGTTAGAAGATGAAATTGGTAACCCCCTTGGGGTTCTTGTTAATGGGATCCACCTTAAACATTTTCGTTAAATGCTTTTTCCTATCATCTATACACAATTAGGGTATTTTTGGTTGATTACACATTGCTTAAATAAGTACCCTTGGGTACATTGTATAGGTGTTAGTCGTAGCCCCATTGGCCAAGCAATTACTTTGAAAAGCCTTCTCATACCAATCATTAACTCGTCCTGGTTGCCTTTACTGCTGCCATCTTAGTGTCTTACCTCACAAGTTAAAACATTTTGGCACCCCAAGGAATGAGAAATTAATTTGCACATTTCCCCAAAAGAAGTGGTTGCATGGGAAATATACAAAGATGGAAAAATCATTCTTCACATACAATATTATCTTATGTGCTTCTGGACTATGAGAAGAAGGGTTGTAGTAGGTTGCAGAGGAGGAATTCATATTCAAAGGTGAATTTGTGAAAGGTGGCTAAAAGAAAGAAGAGACCAACATCACCATGGAAGCAAGAAGGAAAGGGACAAGTGTAGACACAACAGCTCTAACTACTCCAAGATCAAGAGTTTTTAAAGATTCATCATAGGCCTTAGCTCCTAGCATTACATGGCCTATTTTTAAGGAACCCAAGCTATAGACCTTGCCCAATTTTCCACTAATGGAAACCCAACTTTGGTGATTGATTATGCAAACAACATTAAGGATTTGAAGCTCAGCTCTAATCCCAAAAAATTTTGGGAGGGTGCACTACAAAGATGGCTAAGGAAGGAGGTCAAGAATGTCTCGAACTCGACAACCATCAAAATATGGTATTTTAGGCTTCCTCATTTCATGGTTCTTGCAATGCAACCTTGTCTGGAAAGTGTAAGTTTTTGTGCCTCCTATTTTAACATATATAATTAAACCATTCGGGGCACACACCTCCAAATAATTATTTCGCTGGAGGCAATTCAAGATATGTTGTGCATTTCAAATAGAATGGGCCAGTATTGCCGATATAAATTCAGATACCACTCTAAAACAAGAAAAGATGAGTTTCTTTCTGTAGGAATTCCAACATGTAGCTAGTACATACAGAGTTCCCAACTTTTCTATCTCTTATAGACTATTTTTGCAATATTTACAAGATGTTTTCTCGATGATGGATTTTATCTTCAAGGAAAACAATGACAAAGAGGTCAAAGAATTCCAGGATGCCTTTGGATACCAGCTTTGCCATGGGGCCTCCTTCAGCATTGATTTTGTAGAGGTCATCGGTGAAATTATGTCTAAGTAGTTGAAAAAATTTCCTACCTAGTCATTTTTTCAGGTATTCCACTTTTGTAATGCATATACTTTTATACCAAAATGCTAATTTTGTCCAAGGACAACACGACCTAAAATTGAAAATTCTAGATTTCATTGATGATAAAAACCTTGTCACCATTTGGACCCATGTTATATCCTCTTCTAGTGACTATTATACCTTCTTAGATTGCATCTTAGCCCCGACCCTTTAGGATTTCTATTAGGACCCCTCTAGATTCACCTAGAGCCAGATGGAGTGGTTGCAATAAATCCAGGTCACTACGTAGGTCAAATCCCCTCTATGTGACTGGTTATTTAGAGTAGGCTTTACTATAGTCTGAGTGCATGGGTTCAAAGATGAGCCTTTCCAATTGCCTGCCTTTGTTATTGATAGAAATTTTTTCCTAGAGGTGTGCAGGCAAATTATCGTTGCAGATACTAATATCGGGGTGGGAAGAAACAAAGATATGATCTATAGACCTCCAATGGGCTTCAGAGGGATTGTAATTCAAAAGAGAAAGGCTAAGACCTTATTACTTTGAAAATTGGTTTGCTTGGGGCTCCACCTCATTGTTGATCTTGGCACTATGATCTAGATGGTTGTTTGGATAATAGGGCCCTTCCAGTCCATCAAAAACCAAGGCCTCATTGGGACTAGAGATGTAACCCTATGGCATCTACAAGGGATTTTTATGTTCATCTCTCATATATCCATGAATCAAAGAGGCCCAAGGGGTATAACTTCTACATTGTGTTGGATAGTGCAAACCCTGCAAGGAGAATTCCTCTGTAAATGAAAATTGTTTTAACCTAGGAAGATTGGAATGAGCAAAAGATCATTGATTGTTGGTGTAGTTTCATAAAATTGTGCCTCCTAAAATTTTAACCATATTCAAAGTCCTCAGTTTGGCGATGACACCCTCCTTTCTAACTAGGACTTCTTTCTGCATGTTCACCCCATTGACCCCTTCTTATTTGAGCCTTGAGATAGCCTCAAGACCCTATTCGGGCCCCAATATAGGGTAGAATAGGGGCATGGTGCCCCTGTCCCCCTTGGATAGGGGTGTGGCGCCCCTGTCCCGCCCTCTTAAGGTGGCCCCAAGATAGGTCCCCTCGGCCCTATCTACGCTTTGGGATCCCAAATCTCCCTGATGTTAGGCTTTGGTGAGATGAATTAATCTTCTGAGGCATGTATAAAAGGGAGTTGGTTTTCTCATTTGTTGGGGAGACAAAATTCAAGAGAAGGGATGATAAGTAATCATAGGAAAAAATATACAGGATCAAGTATTCATGCATTCAAGTCTTCTTCATCCATCCATGGGATCAATATTTTAACATTCATTTGCAAGCATGTGTGTGTGTTTGGGTTTTTTCATGTTACATGCCATTTCATGCAACACTTGTGATTACATTAAAGAAGCAAAGAAATCATCATCAACAAGTTGTAGATCTACACGGTATACATTTCCATTGTTTACATTCAAGCATTTGTAATTACTTTCTTTCAAGGTTGATTCCACAACCAAGGTTTGACTAAGACAAACCCCTATCCACAACCCTTCTCCCTCACTTATTTGTGTGTAGGTTACAGGTGCATAGCTATAATTGCACGTTTGGGATTCATTTGCAGAGATGGAAGAACCCTTTTCATTTCGTGGATTTTGTGGAGGACCATGTACATTGTTGCCACGGTCCTGATGAATTTTCTCCAAATTTGTAGGGCAGATCCGTATCAGTCTAATTATCTCAGATCCAAAGTTACAATGTGATCTTGAATCGGTAGCTCCTCATTTCACTCAATCTCTCTCTTTTTTCCACATAGTCAACAAGTCAACTTTCTCATTATAAAAGAGGGTAAATCACACTTCAACCCTTGCAATCTACTTGGAATTCACATCCTTGTCTCTCTTGGATTTGGATCTATTGGATTCAAGCCCCTCTTTTGAATGTAAAGTTCCTCCAAGTGAAAATCATCCTAGTGACTTCCTTTCTCTCTCCTAGGTGGGTAGTCACTAGAGTCTAATTTTCCACTTTACAGTTGGATCTATCAACAAGAAATTAAAGAATTGACTGCTCAGGTAGATGATATCGACCTGGATGATGTTTTTGAAAGAACATGGGAAAATGAGCATTCTTCTTCTGAGAGTTCAGGGAATACCAAGGATAACAAAGATGAAGGATTTCCAATTATCAAAATGGTCCAAAGTAATAAAAGGCTAGAGGCATCAATTGGAATTCGATCCCCCCCACCTCAGGTTGATGAAATATCAAGAAAGCCCTAAATTTTTATTAAAGACCCAAAGCCACAATCAGGCAAAAGGCCAAAATATGAGGTCCCTCAGAGAGGGAAGGGGATTGAGCAGTCAAGAAAGATGAAAAGTATAGAGCACCAGATAGAACCTCAGGAGGAGGAAACCGTTGAAGTTATTTCCCTAGCCACGACTACAAAACAAGTAAGTTTTTCTTCCCCTCTTCTCTCTTCATCTTTTTTCTTAGTAGGATATCCTGGTCACACAACTATCTCTAAACTAGGGCTTAATTCTTCCCAGAGGAGGCCTTTCAAACCATCATTGTCTTCTTCTACGCTCGTAAGGGTTAGTATTCCCTGGGTCATTACAACAATGGAAGCCATAATTATTTCCCCTACTTCCTAGCCACCTTTTTAGACCCCAGTTCCTCAACACCAAACATTTATAATGATGGCTATGCTGACTCATTTTCCCACTTCTACTCCTATGCATCCTTTAGGTTTTGTGCAAAGTGCTTCAGCCTCCCCAGTTTCAACCATGGTTTCACAAGGCATTCCCCCATTCTCCCCTAGAGTTAGATTTTCCAAAATCTCTAGAATTCAAATGACAGTTGCTACCATCCAAATAATTTTTGGTCTTCTCGGGGGTGTTCCCTTTACAAGATAATTTATCATCTCTTCGACAAAGTTAGAGAAACAATTCAATATGTGAAGGGAATACAAAGCTAGGAAGATCCAGAGGAGAGAGAATAACACTACTAGTTTAGCCACGACCTAGATGAGCACAATGTTCAACGAATAGTAGAACACCCTCACCATCATGCACAACTTCCCCAGAGTCATTAATCTGGAGGGGGAGATGTTGTTTGATGATTACAATGTCCATGCTGTAGGAGTGGATCTTATCTTGGCCTAACCCCAAGATACGGTGGAATTGATGGAGGAGACTCAAAAGGTGGTCATGACCGATTTCTTAAAACTAAGTTGAAAGCACTCCAAATTGGAAAAGAAGCTGCAAAATATAGAGGCTACTCTGTATAGGAAGGATGTCAAGATCAAAGTAAATATTTAAAAGGTAGATGAGCTAAATAAGGAACTAGAGGATCGACTTGAAGCTTCTCTTCAAGACGAGACCATAGAAAGAGCTAGTATGACTACTGAAATAAGAGAAAAAGAGAAATTTCTTCAACAACTACAATAAAGAGAGAGAGAGAGAGAGAGAGAGAGAGAGAGAGAGAGAATTGATGAGAAAGGCCCAAGAAGAATAGAGTATTCTTTCTAAAGAGGTGGCTGAGTTGCAAAGTAAATGCTTGGAGGTAGGATATTTCAAGATCTAGATTAAGAAATAGTGGAAAGAAAAAGAAGAGAATCTCTAGAAAGAGTTGCAAGAGACCTAGTCATCCCTGGAGGCCAAGAAACAAAATGGAAGTATAATTAGGTCTTCACTCCAAGCTAGAGAACAAGAGTTATCTGATATCAATGAGCACACAACACTTCGGTGTTGTAATTGGACCAGCTAAGAGAAGAATTTAAGGAGAATGAACTACAAATTTTATAGTTGTAGGTCACTATCATGTCCTCCAGTCAGTAGGTTGATTTCATCCCCATGCTCCAGGAGTTATATATATATTGTATTAGGAGAGGATCAAGGATGCCTCCCTCTCTCTACAGTCAACATTTTAGGTTATTGCAGATACCCATGAGCTAGAAAGAAGGGTGCAAGTGGTGGTCCTTGAGATGTTGGAAAATATTGCTCCCAAGGTAGCTTAGTCCCAAGATATTATCATAAAATTATGCACCTTGGATTATGAGACATTGATTGTTGCTGGTATCACTGAAAAAAGATTAGTTACCAAGAGGGATAATGAGTTTATTCAACATAATGTGTCCACTCTAAGTTGTAAAGACACCTTGATGGCTTGCATATTCTCGATGGTCTAGGTTAAGTGAAAAAATTATTGATTCATTCAATTGGGACTCCCTTCCCCTATTTTACCAGAATCGCTAATACTAAGTGGAAACTTGATAAGGGATCTATTGGATCAGAAATAGCAAGAGTGATCCTTCCTACAAGACCTTGAGCTAAATGTTGGCATCCTTGAAGCTCAATAGGTCTTGCATCCTCTCCTCGGAATCCACTTCTAGCTTGAGGCAGAGCTCCCCCCTAACCAACATCTATTTTTGGGAAATGATTGTCCTAGGCATTTCTTTTGAAGAATTGTAGTTTCATTAGCCACCCTCAGATGCGGACTGAGTTTCTTTACAGACCGCATTTTTTGGGATCTAGTTCCTCTTGTCTCCCCTTTTTAAGTGAGCTTGGTACAAAACTAGACATTCTAGGTTGTCCTTCTCCCTATTGGTAGAGAGCCCGTGAAAGTCGATAAGATTTGAATAAAAATTCATAATTCATATGTTTTTGCACCCTCAAGTTGTTCTCCTCCTTGTTTTGTGAACATCTTTAAAATTTTGGTTACGCCTTGCTATGTGGCATTGTCATGAGATTTTGTGGTAGGCTTGCACCCCTTTCTGATGAATCCCCATTGTTTCTCCATGTGTATAAGTTCCACTTGATGAATGAGGTATCTTGAGGTTTTGATAATGCATATTACACATGGATTCCCCATGACACTTCCAAAGGATTCAGCGAACGAAGCATCCCTTTTCCCTGTTGTGTCACCACACGTTTGAGGTTGACGGTATAGTTTTGTTTTTAGCTTGCACCTAATACTTGGACTTAAGATTTTCAATTGCACAAATTGAAAATAACATATTAATGTTGCTGACTATTTTGTAAAGGGATAAGTGCATGAAGATCTCCTTGCATTCTTATCAAAAGATATGAATCACGATTAGATTGAGAGTAAGGTGGTTGGAACAATCATCTTAATGACTATCTACAACCTCAGAGTGACAATGGATTAGGGTTCCTTGATTTATTTTATGGTTATGATATCAAAGTATAAAGGGAGCAATTTTCCCTTAGATTAGGGACTTCTTCTTTCTCCAAAAAAAAATTAGAGAAAGACTTATAAACTATGCCATCTTGGCCTTTCTATGTTTTTTTTGTCTTTGGAATTGTTTAAAGTATTATGTCAAGGTTTCTGATGAATGTTTTGAGACTCTTATGATTTATTTTTATCAAATGCAAGTAGCTATATCATGTTTCTTCTTAACTCTTTTGGTGGCTTGTAGATGATATCTTATTATCGTATCATGTCAGTAAGATCAAACTATTAGTTCAAGTGGTGAATGGAGGACATATATTCCTTGCGAGTCTTAGTAAATAACTCTGCTAAAGGATTTTTGAATATCTATATTTTATGTTTGTGACCTTTAAGCTTTTTGTTCTCCTTCAAATTATGAGAAGAGTGAATGTATTCTATACTCACTTTAAGGATAATATGTGTATGATTTAATTGAGAAGTACCTAGCACTACAAATTCTACCATATCGCCTTAGAATTGGTTGTGTTTTCTATTCTTCTTTCCCTTTTCACCCCCCTTTTTGTAATTACAAAGAGTTCACTTCTAAAATCTTAGAGGTTTTTCCACAGAGCACACTAAGTCCCACCTTTGTGAAACTGTCCAACTGTCTCGCTTAGGTCTCCGGATGCAATTAGGGATCAACAGGCTTCACCATTAAATGTGACAAAACCACTAATTTTACTTAATTAACCATTACATTTAAAGATGGATGGACCTAATAGATGTAGGATTTGATGGTATGATGAAAGAATAAGGATTCGGTAAACTACTGAGAGGGGGGGTTGAATCAATGGATAGAAAAGTGATATAAACTTTTACCAATCTCAAAATCAACCTCTCAAAGAAAACTCTAAACTGACAAGTTAAACCAGTGAACTACAAATGCAATATCATTGTCAAGTTAAACCGGTTAACTATTATAACAGACTAATAGTAAAACAAATTGAAACTCACAAACATCCAAATACTTTACTAACATAAGTAAAACCTCATTTCAGATTTCTACCAATTAACATAATATATCAAAGTGGATTTAGCAGTTAAGCAATTCAACCATAGTAAACATAACCACAAAAATATGCACCACTTGACACAATATTTTTGGCGTTCAAACCCAAATGGGAAAAACAATAGTGGGGATGAATACCCACAAGTATTCTAAACTCTTCTGAAGTTCGCCCTGTTAGGCGCCACACCTATTAAAGATTTACAAAAAGTCCTGTTAAGAACAAATCCTATTAGGGACCACTCGGTTAAGATATTGACTATAATTCCCTATTAGAAGCAATACCCTATGAGGAGTAACCTCAGTAGAGGATTTGAATAACACTAAGCTTGTTAGAGCTTACCCAGTTAGGGGATTTTAACTACTATGATTGTTAGAAAACAACAAGGGTTTGTTGATCTGTTTGAATAGCACTACACTTGCTTGTTCAGATCTTTTTCATGCTCCTATCTACCTTTACAAAAACTACAGATACATCATCTGGTTCAAAAACCACACTCTTACTCTCAATTACAAATTACCAACTCTGAAACAAAACAAATCATCGACGTTATAAACAAATAAATAGGTCGGTTACATAACACAAACCTAATTCTCTCATAGAGATTACAAACAAATCGGTTCAAGTATGACCATTGAATTACATAATAATCTCTACACATCATTCAAGATAGTCTCGACCGCTCCTTGATCCCCGCTTCATCGAACTCTGTAACTCATCACGCAGTTTGCATTACATGCAATATAGTTGTGTTGGTATTATGAGAACCGATATAAGGACATAATGATATTGTATGTTGTCATTGATGTCAATATGTGATATAAAGTGAACCGGCATATGTGATATGTGAGAAGAGAGAACTCACATATGTGTGAACCAGTATATATGCCAAAGTGAAGCGGTATATTTGTTCAAGATGAACCAGCACATGGAAGCACTATGTGACTACCGATTGGTAGGTAGTTTCCATTTCAGGATTTTCGGTTGGACTACCTCAAGCCTATGTGACTCAATTGGTGACCTTTGTGTGATGAGTTAGCAGTATAATGGAGAACAGGTCATGTTGCCACGTAAGCTCTGTGCGCATGAAGGATCTTGCATGAAGAAGACTATTCCTATCTACCTCAGGAATGTGCGAAGTTTGTCAAACAATGATAACGCGTGATGGGTTATCAGCCACCATGAAATCGATGGATAATGGATGATGGAGAATGTCTTGAGATTGATTCAAGACTGTTGCATTTAATGCAGTATGATTCAATGTTTAGGATTGAACCGCTTGAATTGCTTAACCTAACAGGTTTAGGGTTTAGGGTTTTTGCTACTGACCTGTCTATTTCCTATAAGGTCGATATTGTGTTTCTTTCTAAGGTTGTTGACAAAAGTTGTGAGTGTGTATCCAATGGAAGTCATACGTGATTCTTGCCAGACCAAAGGAGAGAAGAGATACCTACAAAGTGAATGTACAGAAGGTGAAGAGGAGCCAAAATGGATCTACATTAGCATTGAGTGTTGTTACCAGATCATTGCAATTCCTGTTGATCTCTAACCACTTCAACAGTTGTGAAATCCCTTAATAGGGCAGCCTTAACTGGCTTAATACAAATCCCTTAATAGGGTAGCCTTAACTGGCTTGATACAAATTCCTTAACAGGGTAGCTTTAATCAGCTTGATTCAAATCCCTTAACCGGGTAACTTGAAGTTAATGAGTCCTGGGTAGCTATAGAGCTCTAGAGATCCTTTAGCTATTGAGTTCTTGAAATCCTCTAACAAGGTAACCCCAACTGGGTTTAACCCTTAACCGAGTATTGTATCCATCCCTTAACTGGGTGATCCCTAGCAGGATCGGTTCCTAGCAGAACCTATTGTAATGTCTTTAACCAGACAAGGCTCCTAATAGAGCGGACTTCTAAAGAGTTCAAAAGAAGATTGTGGGTATTCATCCCCATCATGGTTTTTCCTAGTTGGGTTTCCACGTGAAAAATATGTGTGTCATGTGTGATGCTTTATTATTACCTGTTGAGCATATGATGGTTCTGTGTTTTATGCCTGTCTATAAAATATACTGAACTAACTGTTGTGAAGATCAGATGATAGTTTACCTGTTCATGCATGAGGGTGTAATGGTACTATAGTATTGAGCTAAGAGGAAAGCTTAGTGAGTGACCGGTTTATGATTGTTTTAGTTATTTTGGGTCCTACCGGTTGCACTATGTTTCAACTAGTATCACTGCTTGCCAGTCATTTGGAGTATTTGTTGTCAAACCGGTTTTGGACTGTATTTTTGTTTGTACTGATTCACCCCCCTCCTCTCAGTACTGGTTTGATACTATTGGTTCATCATTGAGTTATCAATTGGTATCAAAGCACTCTAGGTCCTCTGTGTTGTAAGCTTAACCACTTGAGGTAAAGATCCCAGTCAAATGATGAAGAGGGAAGCTCCAAAGTTTAACAAGGAAAATTTTGGTATATGGAAAGATAGGATGAAGATATTCATCAGAAGCATGGGTGCTCAACATTGGAGTTATGTTGAGAATGTCTATGTTGTCCCTACCGGTACTCTCATTCATGACCAAAAGAGAGAGATACAAGAAAATGGGCAAATCATGGAAGCCCTCATCAATAGTCTATCCGACATTGAGTTTATTGATGTTCAGGACAAGGTAAATCCCAAAGAGGCATGGGATGCTCTTGAAAATATATATGGTGGTGATGAACATGTAAAACAGGCTAAGGAAGAAATCTTGAGAGGGAAGTTTGAAGATATGCGGATGGTTGAAGGTGAGACCATTCGGCAATATGGAATAAGAATCAAAATAGTTGTTGGAGAAATCAAGAGTGCAGGTGGTAAAATAGAAGATTCCACTGTGGTAAGCAAAGTCCTAAGATCCCTGTTGTCGGTCTATGCAATAAGGGTTGCTACTATTCAGGAGCTGAGATCAATAGACAAGTCTAAAGTATCCTTGGACTCCATCATAGCCAAGTTAAGAGCCTATGAGCTAAATAGTTTTGATGGCAGTGTTCAAAATATTGAATCAACATTTAAAGCCTCTGCTTTACCATCCAGAAAAGGAAAAGAAGCTAGCACTAGTGGTGAACCTAGTTAGAGCAGAGAAATGAATGATGAGGAGATTCTGATGGCATTTGAAGCTCTTCTTGCCAGAAAGTTTCTTAAAGGAACCGGTAAATACAAAGGTAAGCTACCTTTGAAATGCTTTTCTTGTAACTAGATAAGACATATTGCTATAAACTGTCCTAATGGTGATAACAAGGACAAACCAGAAAGATTCAAGAAATTCAAAGGAGGAAACTGGAGAAACTATTTTGTGGCAGTTGATGAAGGTGTCACAGACAAGGAATCAGAAGATGAAGAGAATGAAGACATTGTGTTTGTTGTTGTAAAGGAAGATGTGGCAGACAAGAAGCCTCTTGTCTCCTTGCTTGATAATTCCAATGAGTGGATCATTGACAGTGGTTGTTCTCACCATATGACAGGTGACCAGAGCAAGTTTCTATCCTTGGAGGAGTATGATGGTGGCATGGTTCGCTTTGGCAATAATGCACCATGCATGGTGAAAGGCAGAGGGTCCATCTCTCTAAATGGAAAGAGCAGTGCTGACAATGTGTATTGGGTTGATGGTCTTAGACACAAACTTCTAAGTGTTTCCCAGCTAAATGATAGTGGCCTCACTCTAGAATTCAAGAATGGAGTTTGCAAAATCAAAGTAAAAGATGGTAAATTGGTGGCCATTGGCATGTAGACCAAAGGTAACCTATTTCATCTGAATGCAAATATAAGTACATGTCTTATGGCTAAGCTTGATGATAGCTGGATATGGCATAGGAGACTCTACCATGTAAACTTTGATAACATTGTGAAGGCTAGTAAGATCAAAGCAGTTAGAGGGTTGTCGATGCTAAGCAAACTAGATAATACCTTGTGCAGAGAGTGTCAATTGGGAAAAATATCTTCCTCAACCTTTAAAGGTAAATGTTTCACTACTGACAACTTGCTTGATCTTGTGCATACTGATTTGTGTGGTCCTATGAAAACTAGAAGTATGCAGGGTGATAGGTACTTCATGATTCTCACTGATGACTGCTCAAGAATGATGTGGGTCACATTCTTGAAAAACAAGTCTAAAGCCTTTGTGAAATTCAAGGCTTTCAGAGCATTAGTGGAAAAGGAAAGCGGTAAAAGAATCAAGTGTCTTAGAACTGATCAAGAAGGGGAATTCACTTCCGGTGAATTCAACAAGTACTATGAAGAATTTGGCATCAAAAGGCAACTATCTGCCCCTCAGACTCCACAACAGAATGGCCTAGCAGAGAGGAATAACCGGACTATGGTTGAAGCAGCTAGAACCATGTTGATTCAAGGAAAGGTTGCTCACACCTTTTGGAGAGAAGCGGTGAGCACTGCAATGTACACTATGAACTGGGTACTCATCAAGAAATGTAAGGACAAAACTCCTTATGAGTATTGGACCAATAAGACACCTATGGTCAGCTACTTTAGGGTATTTGGTAGCAAATGTTACATCAAGAGGAGTGAACATCAGGGCAAATTTGAAGCTAAATGTGATGAGGGAATATTCTTAGGATATTCCACCAAGAGTAACCCTTTCAAGTGTTACAACAATAGGACTCAGAGAATTATGGAAATTATCAATGTAAGAATTGATGAATCCTCTAAGAAAACTAAGGAAACCGACAATAAGCAAGGTGTGAATGAACTGGTTGCAACCTTTTGGGAACCGGTTGTCAGTCAACCAAGTACTAGTAACAGTGTTCCCGAACCAATGAATGGTGATACTGATGAAGATGAGGATGAAGAGGAAAAGCAAGAAGAACTAGTCAAGACCATTCCTCGGTATGTCAAGCTGAATCATGATCCTAAGCAAATCATAGGAGATAAGGATGCAGGAATCCTTACAAGGAGAAAGATCAGAGAAAACTCATGTATGATCTCTGAATTTGAGCCTAAATCATTCAAAGAGGCTCATAAAGATGAAGATTGGATCAAGGCAATGGAAGAGGAACTTGATCAAATAGAGAAAAATGGTACATGGTCCTTGGTACCTAGACCGGAGCATAAAAATGTCATTGGCACCAAATGGGTGTTTAGAAACAAGTTGAATGAGGATGGCATAGTGATTAGGAATAAAGCCAGATTGGTGTGCAAAGGATATGCTCAAGAAGAAGGAGAAGACTATGGAGAAACCTTTGCTCCTTTAGCTAGATTGGAAGGAGTTCGTATGCTTCTTGCATATGCATCTTTTAAAAGGTTCAAAGTATATCAAATGGATGTAAAATCTACATTCCTAAATGGTGTGCTTGAAGAGGAGGTATATATAGAGCAACCAGATGGGTTTTCCCTATCTGAAGATAGTGATATGGTGTGCAGGCTACATAAAGCCTTATATGGTCTAAAGCAAGCACCTAGGGCATGGTATGAGCACCTACATTCCCATCTTGTGAAGATTGGATTTGAGAGAACAAGTGAAGATAGAAATATCTACTTGAAGTCTGAAGGAGATCAGATCCTAATCTGTGAGGTTTTTGTTGATGACAATATCTTTGGTGGAGATGACAAGATGAGTCATGCGTTTGTTGATGAGATGAAGAAAGAGTTTGAGATGTCACTTATAGGGGAGATTAAGTTCTTCATTGGACTGCAGATCTAGCAGATGAAGGATGGAATCTTTATCACTCAGTCCAAATATGTCAAAGAGATGTTGAAGACTTTTGGCATGGAAGATAGCAAACCGGTTGGTACACCGATGGTGACCAGTTGCAAATTGACAAAAGAGGATGATTCTGCACTGGTTGATGAGAAGGAATAACGATCAATGATTGGTAAGTTACATTATGTAGTGCATAGCAGACTGGATATTGCACATGTAGTTGACATTAATACAAGGTTCCAGAAAAGTCCAAGAGAATCCCACTTGATTGCAGTCAAGTGGATTCTTAGGTATCTGAAGGGAATAGTTGACTATGGATTGTGGTACCCATACAACAATGATTTCAATCTAAAAGTGTTCATAGATGTTGATTGGGTAGGTAATGTGGATGATCGGAAAAGCACAACTGGTGGTGTATTCTTTCTCAGTGGTAGACTGGTCTCATGGATGAGTAAAAAGCAAAGTTGTATCTCTTAGTCTACAATGGAAGTGGAGTATGTTGCAACTTTCATGAATTGCACTCAGATAATTTGGATGAAGCATGTACTGGAAGGCTTCAAAATACCTATATCTAAACTGGTAAGTATATTCTGTGATAACACAAGTGCTATCAATATTTCAAAGAATCTGGTTTTACATTCTAGAACCAAGGATTTTGAGCTTAAGTATCATTTCTTGAGGGAAAAGGTTCAGAATAAAGAGATTGCACTGGAACATGTTTCCAGTAAGGAGCAGTTAGCAGACATATTCACCAAGCCTCTTCCAAAGACTACATTTGTGCATTTAAGAGGTGAATTGGGGGTACTGCCCCTTCAAGAGGTGAACTAAAAGTATTTGTTCCACATCAGTCAAGTATTGTATAGTCAATTTTTTGTTGATTGATGTGTTGAAGGATGCTACTCCTTAGGGGGAGTAGCATAATGGAATAGGGTTCCTTTTGCCTCCACTTTGGCATTATTGTCAAAGGGGGAGAAGGAGTGAAGCGGAAAAGATATCTGCAGTAAATGGGGGAGAAGATGTGAAGCGGAGAGATATCTTTGTATATTGCCATCAATGCCAAAGGGGGAGATTGTTGGTATTATGAGAACCAGTATAAGGACATAATGATATTGTATGTTGTCATTGATGTCAATATGTGATATGAAGTGAACCGGCATATGTGATATGTGAGAAGAAATAACTAGCATGTGTGAACCGGTATATATGCCAAAGTGAAGCAGTATATTTGTTAGAGATGAACCGGCACATGGAAGTACTGTGTGACTACTGGTTGGTAGGTAGTTTCCACTTCAGGATTTTCGGTTGGAGTACCTCAAGCTTGTGTGATTCAACCGGTGATCTTTGTGTGATGAGTTAGTAGTATAATGGAGAACAGGTCATGTTGCCACATAAGCTCTATGTGTGTGAAGGATCTTGCATGAAGAAGACTATTCCTATCTACCTTGGGAATGTGCAAAGTTTGTCAAATGCTGATAACGCATGATGGGTTATCAACCGCCATGAAATCAATGGATAATGGATGATGGAGAATGTCTTGAGATTGATTCAAGATTGTTGCATTTAATGTAGTATGATTCAACGGTTAGGATTGAACCGCTTGAATTGCTTAACCTGACAGGTTTAGGGCTCAGGGTTTTTGCTAGCGACCTGTCTGTTTCCTATAAGGTTGATGTTGTGTTTCTTTCTAAGGTTGTTGGAAAAATTTGTGAGTGTGTATCTAAGGGAAGTGATACATGATTCTTTCTAGACCAAAGGAGAGAAGAGATACCTGTAAAGTGAATGTGCAGAAGGTGAAGAGGAGCCAAAACAGATCTGCATTAGCATTGAGTGCTGTTACCAAATCATTGTAATTCCTGTTGATCTCTAACCACTTCAATAGTTGTGAAATCCCTTAACAGGGTAGCCTTAACTGGCTTATTACAAATCCCTTAATAGGGTAGCCTTAACTGGCTTGATACAAATCCCTTAACAGCGTAGCTTTAACCGGCTTGGTTCAAATCCCTTAACCGGGTAACTCAAAGTTAATGTGTTTTGGGTAGCTATAGATCTCTGGAGATCCTTTAGCTATTAAGTTCTTGAAATCCTCTAACAAGGTAACCCCAACTGGGTTTAACCCTTAACCGGGTGACCCCTAACAGGATCGGTTCCTAGCAGAACCTATTGTAATGTCTTTAACCGGACAAGGCTCCTAATAGAATGGACTTCTAAAGAGTTCAAAAGCAGATTGTGGGTATTCATCCCCATCATGGGTTTTCCTAGTTGGGTTTCCACATGAAAAATATGTGTGTCATGTGTGATGCTTTTGTCTTGTGATGCTTTGTTATTACCTGTTGAGCATATGATGGTTCTGTGTTTTATGCCTGTCTATAAAATATACTGAACTAACTGTTGTGAAGATCAGATGATAGTTTACCTATTCATGCATGAGGGTGTAATGGTACTATAGTATTGAGCTAAGAGGAAAGCTTAGTGAGTGACCGGTTTATGATTGTTTTAGTTATTTTGGGTCCTACCGGTTGCACTATGTTTCAACTAGTATCACTGCTTGCCAGTCATTTGGAGTATTTGTTGTCAAACTGGTTTTGGACTGTATTTTTGTTTGTACTGGTTCACCCCCCTCCTCTCAGTACTAGTTTGATACTATTGGTTCATCATTGAGTTATCAAGTTGCTCATTCCCAAGATAAAAACCGTAATCTTAATGCGTCAAAAATCATTTAAAACTCTTCTCATACAACATGCATACATGTCATAATCATTACCGCTCATCATCATATCATAAACTAATACAACCAATTCATCAAAATTCATCGATTAGGGTTTATCATATCAACATGTAGGGTTTACCGGTTGATCTCACATCTTCTTAGCAATACTGGTTTCCTCAAACTCACCTATCGGTTGCAGTTCCCTTCACTAGCTCTTCCCACCGGTTACAAAACAACATTATAACAATATTATTGCTGGTTAATTGAAATCAATGACTAATAGTTCTGATACTTAATGTAAGTATAGATCCAATAGCCAACAAGATGAGAGGGGGGGGGGTGAATCATACAAACTTAATCTTCCATAAAAACATCAAATTCAACCTCGGTAACATATACTTCAGTAATATAACCAAAACTGCTAAACATGCAAACTCAAAAGCATATAAACATCATAAACCTCATAACACCAGATTTAACGTGGAAACCCAAATATGGAAAAACCACAGTGAGATTTTGGACCCACTAAGAAATATACTCTTCCAAAGTATGCTCGGTTAAAAGAAAATCTTGTTAAAGATTACAAACACATTGCTAGATGTGACCCAGTTAAGGGATTTCCCTCAGATCTGTTAGGATCTTCACCTTGTTAGAAGTGACCTTGTTAGAAGTGACCTTGTTAAAGCATTTCAAACACTCAATCAGAATGTCACCTTGCTAGAGGGTTTTACAAATAAGACTGTTAAGTTTACTCGGTTAAGAGATTTTCTGTCACTTTCACAAAATAACAATAATAAAAATCTATCTGCAACTTCACATCTAAAATGCTAAAGCAGATTCTTATTTTCTCAATACAATCTAGACATAGAACTAATCTTGTCCATCTGCTGGGCTTCTATACTCTGTTATTCAAACAAGTCTCCAAGATTCTGTGCTCGGTAATCACTATGTAGCATCCTTGTGCATACATTTGCCCGCATACATTGTTTATCAATAGTTCTCTATTTATAAACAATTTGCCAACCGCTTAATCTCCTTGATCACATTTCCCATGATCAATCATAGCCATCAGATCTTCAAACTTTGACCAGGTTCAATGTATCCTTCGATTTGAAAATGTTTTACCCTACCTTGGAACTTGCATACATTTCTTGGAACTTGTGCTAGGGTATTGTGGTTCAATCTAAGTTGTAGATCTTCATGCTGATTTTCCTTTACCATAGATTCATTAACAAACTTCATGCATGGCATACCAATCATTTAATCAGTTCCAGCTCATCAGCTTCCTTTATTAAATAACACGTGTAACCATTTAATGTATTCTGTTATAGCTTGGTTACAACTCGGTAACAACTCAGTAAATACTAAACTTCACTCTATAGACATTCTGCCTTCATTAACTGATAGCGATAACCTTAGGGTTTACTGACTAGGTTCTTTGCTCGGTAACATAGTATAGTATTAACCTTACAATTTATAACATATGTATAATGTTAAAACAATCTAAACATCATGATCTCATCATTGTCTAACTCGGTAATAGTTGCCCATTGAATACCTTATTCATCCCCTTATTCATCATATTCTTTGTGTCTTTTACTGACATCTTTATACTCTTCAAATCATACTTCTCAAGATATGGCAACATCATACTGAATTAGAAAATCAATTTCTTGACATCAATGACAAAATAATAATATTAAGACAATAAATATCCTTAATTATTTATATCCATAATCATCAACAACCTTCTCAATATCCTTATTGAAATGCCAATAATCTCCCATTGTCTGTTATAATGCCAACAATGACAACATAACATTTCATTAATGCAATCTTCATGCAAATGCCAACAATCTCCCCCTTTGGCATTGATGGAAATACAAATATCAATACCCTTGATTGCTATGATTATGAATAGGAATCCTGGTTTACATTTTACCATGTACTCTCCTTGTCTTCAGCTAGTAGCTGGTTCTAGATCTTCTCTCTCGCAATCATACAATTCTTCTCCCAATAATCACATAGTTCTTCTCCCCCTTTGACAACAATGCCAAAGTGAAAGTAAAACATGTAATGTCAAACTTCACTGCTAAGCATCATCAACCTACAACTTGATGCTCCCCCTGTAGAATAACTCCACTCTACACCAATCCTGCTATAAAATTCTACAAGTAGCTCCAGGATTGATGTACTCTACATCATGCTCCATTGACCTCATGAAGGGGTACAACCCCTAGATGACTTCTAAGATACTCAAAAGTAGTCTTAGGCAAAGGTTTAGTAAAAATATTTGTAAGCTGCTCTTTGGTAGAAATATGGTCCAATATCACATCTTTACTCTGCACTTTTTTCCTCAAGAAATGATACTTCAATTCAATATGTTTGGTTTGTGCATGCAAAATAGGGTTCTTGTAAATATGCATGGCACTGATATTGTCACATAAGATCTTTACGAGTTCTGTAAACTTCATCTTGAAACCTTCCAAAATGTGTCTCATCCAGATAGCCTGGGTACAATTCATATAAGTTGCAACATACTCATCTTTAGCAGTAGACTGTGATATACAACTCTGCTTCTTGCTACTCCATGAAACAAGTCTTCCTCCAAGAAATAATGCTCCACCGGTTGTGCTTTTTGATAAGTTGATGTATTGACTTGTTTTTTTATCAGGACTCTTAGGTTTTTGGTATCTTTTGGGTTGCATTGTGATAGTAATGTATTGTGAATTGACTATATGTAATCCATGTTTTAAATCTGAATTTAAGAAATCATGTTTGAACTTTGTCAGTTAATTCCTGCAGCCATGCCAATTTATTCCTACAGCCAAATGATTTGTCCCTGTGATGCGGATTATTTAGGATAATTTCATATGTGAGTTAATAAATGTATTAATTAAGTAAGATACATATGCATGTCCTTGTATGTTGTTTCTATTTTAGTGCAGATAATAATTGATGCTGCAGTGGATGATTTTCTTTCCCGCCTAAGGACTAGAGAATCACGTTCAGATAGCTGGAGGTCAAACTGAAGGAGATTCAAGCAAGCGTAATGTATGGCATAATCGAAGTAGTTGTACTTCACCATGGGAGTTTAACTCTGGTGCTATTGAATTCACAAAATACCTCTTTGGCATGCAAAGACTGTGGTTTGGTTTTAGATCCACGGTTCCTGCAGCCAAGCTCTTAGTTATCTCCTTCATCTGACAATTATCTGCCTCTTCTTCTGAGTGTAACTTGAGTTGTCCATTGTAGTTGATCTTTTCTTTATAATAAGCTCTTCCTTCTTTTTTGAGAGTTAGACAGAATGGAAAGAAATTGAGTAGAGTTTTGTCAAGTATTCTGAATTTTCTCTTTTAGAATATGTAATCATTTTTAGGAAGAAATGAATAAGAATATATTGTTCTGATCTATTAATAGTTCTTTGTTGAGAGTTTGATATCTCTCATCCAAGGGGGCCCACTTGGTGAGTGATCCTATGTTTAAGATCATTGAAGTTAGTTTTACTTAGTTGTAGTAGAATTTCATGACTAGATTGTTCCTATAGCCACTGGAAATAGATCCGTTGACTGTTCCTGCAGCCAAGACAGAACGGTGTGATTTTTGTTATTTTCATTAGATCATTTCAGCAATGTTTTGTGAAGCTTTCATTTAGCCTTTTATTATTTTCATTCCTACCTTTCCTTTCTGCATAATATTAGTCACTGCAATAATCCAGAATAATCATTTAAGGAGCTTAGTGCATATATATTGCAGACCCATTTCAAGTTTTACGTTCCTGGATTGACAACTAAATGAACACCAACCATGAAAATAGCAAACTCTACCATATGAATGTCCAAAATTTGGATTGATATTTCAATTAGAGGTAGTATTATTATCATTATAGTTGGGGTAGACATTTTTGGCGCCATTGTCGGGGATGGTGTCAAGCTAAAAACCTTTTATGATTATTTTAGTTTCTAGTTAATTGTTTGAAATTTTATGAGTCTGCATGCATAATAGAAGAAGAGATGCCAGAGGTAGATTTTTGCCCACTCATACTAATCATGCAGAAGATAATTTTCCAGATATAAATCCTTCTTCTGAACTATATCAAGTCCCACAAAATTTGAATCACCCTGAGTCTAAATTTCCAGAAGGTAGTCTTCAGTTCCTTTTTGGTCCACAAGAAGAAGAATTGCCTAGTGTAATAACCCCCACAAGTCCAATGCAAGGGAACCCACCTCCTATTGGAAATAATCCACCACCAGCACCTGGTCCAACATTTGAGTTTCCCATCTCTAACCAGCATGATAATGCTAACCTCAAGAACATTCCAGCATCTTCACTTCCTAAATTCTATGGTTTGGTGACAGAGGATCCGGATACATTTCTGTTTGAGTTTGATGTTCTCTGTAGGAGTTTTGATTATACTACAGATGCCCATAGACTCAAAAAAATTTCAGCCACTTTGAAGGAGTCATCCTTGAGATGGTTTATGAGCTTGGGTAGTAGCACAATCAATACATGGGATGAGATGAAACGGTTGTTTCTTACAAAATACAAAGATTATTGTAGAGACATTGATCGTCATGGGGATGATATCTTTAGAATGACACAAACTGAAGATGAGAGTTTTGAGGATTATCTGGAAAGGTTTTTGTTTTGTGTCAAGAAGTCCAAGCATAGTACTCTGAATGAAGATTCCCTCAAATTGATATTCTTGAGGGGTATTAGTGATGAATGCATCGATTCCTTAGATCTCATGGGGGGAGGTGATATTACACAATCTATTTGGACTGAAATAGGACAAATTTGCAAGTATTCTAGATCTACTTCTAACAAGAATAGGAGATTTAAGCTAGGGGCACCATCATCATCATCTGGAACTGGAGTTTCTAGATTGGAACTTAGCCATTTGTTAAAATATTTCAAGGAGGACATTATAAACAATATGGCTACTCAGTTGGATACATTGGTAGCTAAGAAGAAGCATGAGAAAGCTGATGCATTTCCTGCAGAATTATGTCCTCATTATAAGCAACGAAAGAAAGATTGTAGATGTAAGATGGTTGCAAATGTTGAAGTACCTGATTTCAAACCAATTCAAGGTGAGGATGAACAAGTCTTCTATGTTGCTCAAAGAAGACCAAATTTTCAAAGACAAGGTATGCCACCTAATCCACTTTCCTTTTCTGGTTTCTTATGCACCAAATAACCAATGGCAACCACAAGTATTCTCAAAATTTTGGTAAGTGTCCACATTGGTATGGATCACAAGGCCAAGGACAACAATTTTCTAATCAAATTCCCCAGTGGCAACAGCCACAGGGAAACTGGTATCCACCTCAGGGTGCAGGGAACCAGTTTCAAGGGAATTGGCAACCTACCTCTCAATGGAGGGGAAACCCATCATGGTCATCCCAATCTTCTGGATATTAGCCCCTCGCTCAGCAGCCACAACCTTCTTCTTTAATGCCACCTCCTGCAGCTCAACACCACCTCCCAAGCCAACACAGCTGCCTACTCAATCGTTGCCTAATCCAAATATCAAATCTCAGCAACAACAACAAGCTTATTCAGCTGATGCCAATCAATACCTAGCCTATTCTTTATCCCTAGATGATATTCACCTTTGATCTGGCACAACTCTACCTAATCCCTCTCAACTAGTTATTACTGAGGTACAAGAAGAGTAGCCAATCTCTGATCCTAAAGATGTAATACCTCAGAATCAAATATTACCACCATTTCCCCATAAACTAAAAGACAAAGAAGTTTCCACTAAACAATAGTAAAGATTTGATATTCTTGATCAACTAAAGCATATTTGTGTTAAAATTTCATTGTTGCAAGCAATAAAGGATGTCCCAATATATGGTAAGGCATTGAGAGAAGCATGCCTAAAGAAACCTAGAAGAAAGAAAAAGGATCCACAAACAGTTCATGTTATGGGTCAAATGGTTGATATTATGTCAGGAAAAATTGTTATTCCAAAGTATTCTTATCCAGGTAGTCTTTTTGTGGGTACAGTCATTAATGGCAGTCAAATAAAAAATGTTCTAGTTGATCTAGGGGTAGCCATTAATGTAATGACAAGGGAAGTAATGAAACATCTAGAGATAGATAGTTTAAGGGCTACACCCACAGTTCTCCAACTTGTTGATGGCTCTGTAGTAAGACCTGGTGGTATCATAGAGGATATAGTAGTTATTCAATATTCCTGAGAATATCCTACAGATTTTATGATTTTATCTTCAAAAGCAACATTGGGGGGATATCCACTCATTTTGGGAAGACCATGGCTTGCAACACCTGATGCATATATTGGGTGTAGATCAGGTGACATGACTATTTCAGATGGCAACTCCACAAAAACATTAGCCTTGTATTCCCCTGCACAACCTTAGCTTGAGCAGTAGCAAGCTGCTTGGCCTATTTTGGGAGAGGAATCTGAAGAAATTGACTCTATTAATCACCTTATGATGATTAATCAAGTGCCACTCATGTAGTTATATGATGAAGAATCAATCCTTTATAAAGTCTTGATAAATGAATTAATAGAAGACCAAGAATTACAGGAATTGGTTCCGAATATTGCAGGGTTGGACTTTCCTGCAGCCACTGATATCTTGCATAGCTTGTTGCCACAGGAATTATCTTATTCTCATATTACTAATATAAATCAGATTGATCTTACTATCAAGATAGAGGTTGAATTGAATAAATATTTGAACATCAATAAGAATATAGCAGATACTCAAAAGGATAGCCTAGTAGACTTGCTAAAACTCCATAGAAATGCTTTTGCATGGGATTACAAGGATATGAATGGAATTGATCCAATAGTTTGTACTCATCACATTTACATAAAGGATGAGTGTTGACCCCTCATAAAACCTCAAAGAAGAGTCAATCTTGCCTTGAAGGAGATAGTTAAAGAAGAATTGCAGAAATTGTTGAAAGCTGAGTTTATCTATCCTATCTCTGACAGTCAATGGATATCACCTTTGGTGATAGTTCCTAAAAAGGGAGGCAAATGGAGAGTATGTGTTGATTATAGAGCCTTGAACTTAGCCACAAGGAAGGATCATTTTCCACTGCCATTTGTGGATCAGGTATTGGATTCTCTTGCTGGTAAGAGATATTTTTCATTCCTGGATGGATTTAGTGGCTATAATTAGATATAAATAGCTCCCGAGGATCAAGAGAAAATAACATTTACTTTCCCATGGGGAACTTATGCATATTTTGTTCTTCCTTTTGGGTTGTGTAATGCTCTAGCCACTTTTCAAAGGGCAGTGATTAGTATTTTTTCTGATATTTCTCAAGACATTATGGAAATTTACATGGATGATTTTATAACTTATGGCTCTGAATTTGATCAAGCATTAGGAAATTTGAAGAAAGTTTTGCAACAGTGTGAAAACTATAACTTGTCTCTAAATAGTGAGAAATGTTTTATTATGATGGAAAAAGGAATAGTCCTTGGTCATCATATATATGTACAAAGAATACAAGTGGATCCAGCAAAGATTGAGGTTATTTAGCATATTAATGACCCTGTGAAGCAGAAAGATATGAGAAGTTTTCTTGGCCATGCTAGATACTACAAAAGGTTTATCAAAGATTTCAACAAAATTGCAAGTCCCTTATATACACTACTTACTAAAGATGCAGAATTTAAATGGACCTCAGCATGCAATGAAGCTTTTTTAAAGCTTAAGCATGCTTTGACTCAAGCACTAGTTCTAAAAAGACCTAATTGGTCTCTACCATTCCAAATCCATACTGATGCATCTGATTATGCCATAGAAGCAGTGCTGGGACAAAAAGTTGACAAGTTGGAAAATGCAATATATTATATCAGCAAGAATTTGCAAGGACCTTAATTGAATTATACAGTTACTGAAAAGGAAATGCTAGCTCTCATATATGCCCTTAATAAGTTTAGACACTATATTATATGGTATCCCATATTTGTGCATATAGATCATACTGCAATTAGATATCTCATGAATAAGCCATAAATCATCGGTAGACTAGCTCGTTGGTTATTATTGATGCAGGAATTTGATATCACAGTTGTTGATAAGCCAGGGAAGTCTAATGTTGTTGCAGATTATCTTTCACGTCTTCAATTGTAGGAAGATTCTACAATGATAGATGACACTTTTCCAGATGAGAATTTGTTTCTCATACAGGCTCATACTCCTTGGTATGTTGATATTGCCAACTATTTAGCTGTAGCTAAGATGCCAATCTCTTTTTCTCCTAAGGAAAGAAGGTTGCTAGTTGAAAAAAGTTTTAACTTTTCATGGATTGTTGATTGTCTATTTTATACTGGACCTGATCAAGTCATGCGAAGATGTGTCAGAGAGGATGAAACAAATGACATCTTGCATGCATGTCATGATGAGCCACGTGGAGGTCATTTTGCTACCAAAAGGACAGCACTAAAAATACTCAATACCTATTACTATTGGCCTACACTACACAAGGATGCAGCTCAGTACATAAGGAAGTGTGACAAATGTCAACGAATGGGTAGACCTACAAAATCTAATGAGATGCCACTATATCCTCAAATATCTGTTACACCATTTGACAAGTGGGGATTAGATTTTGTTGGTCCCATTGATCCACCTTCTAATGGCAAATATTATATCTTAGTATGTACAGACTATGTGACAAAATGGGTAGAAGCTAGAGCTATGCAACATGCAAGAGATAATAAGGTGGCTGAGTTTCTCTATGAATAAATATTTACAAGGTATGGAGTACCAAGGGAAATTGTCTCAGATCAGGGACCTCAATTTACATCAACATTGATAAAAGCTCTGGTCAATGAATACAATATAAGACACGGGAAATCTACTCCATATCATCCATAGTCTAATGGCCAAGTAGAAGTTACCAATAGAGAGCTTGAGGCTATTCTTACCAAAATAGTGTCTATCCATAAGAAAGATTGGTCTCATCGGCTTTCAGAGGCAATTTGGGCATATAGAACAACATGGAAAACACCAATTGGATTCACACCTTTTGAGATGGTTTATGGCAAAACAACAATGATGCCTATTGAATTTGAGCATAAAACTTTGAGAATAGCTCTACAATTGAATATGACATTGTCTGAAGCATAGAAGGAATGCATTCAATAGTTAAATCCTCTTGATGAATGGAGAAAGATAGTTGTTCAACAGATAGAATTGATTCAAAACCAAAGAGCCAGATGGCATGATAAATATATCAGAGAAAAGAAATTCAAAGTTGGTGACTAGGCACTCCTGTATGATTCCAAATATAAGGATGCTATGGGAAAACTCCAAACAAGGTGGTTGGGTCCTTATGAGGTAGAAGAAGTTTTTCAGAATGGAGCAGTCTGGTTGTCCACAATAGATCCTATTCAATTTAAACTCTTAGTAAATGGACACCGACTACGACTTTATCACAAGCCAACTACTAGAGAAGAGTTCCTGCAGCAGTTTGCTCCTCAAAATGAAATACAAGTTCCTACAGCAAATGGCAAGGTTCCTACAGCAACTGCCAATGATTCAGTATCAATTCATGAGCTTTCTGTTGCACTTGAGCATGTTGATAAAGGTGATATTCCTGCAGCCTCTGCAGTGAACTTATTTACCATATCATAATAAAATATTTCCATGGGAATATTGTTCTTTGTACATAAAATTTCATCCACTACATTCCATCCCACTTTCTTACATGTCACTTCATTTCATTTCGCCATCATTTTCGCCCAATTGCAGGTACGTGTATATTGTACTTTATTTTAATTATGCATTTATTAGTTCATTATGATTGTTTATCCTGTTTAAATCCGCTCCAAACCCGAAATCTCGTCAACCTATGTGGACATGTGCTAGGTTAAGTTGGGGGGGTACTTGATGGTCCTTTTTCCTAGTAAGATTTATTATCAATTTTTTTTTATATCCCGAATTGATTTCCTAACTGACATTACTTATGATGATTATTATTTCACGTGAGTGAATAATAAGTTTTGCCGCCAAAATTAAGATATGTAAATTTTAGTTTTTGTGAAACTGTCAAACATTTTGGTGAAGTTGTGGAAGTATCAAAGTAACAGATGGGTGGTGATCTAATTGGCCATGAACCAATGGTTCATGAAGGGTTGCTGCAGGATGTTGTCTATGTGCATTATTTCCAAAACCACGGTTGGCTGGATTATTTCTTGAAAATCAGGGATTTCAATGATGAAATACCTGCAGAATTTATGCATTCCTTTGATCAAGGAGAAGCTATAGTTAAAGGGTTTAGGGTAATTTCTACAAAGAAGTGAATTGTAGAGGTCAAAAGGTTGCTGCAAGAAGGAGAACTCTTTCCAGAATCAAAGGATGCAAGGAGTGTCAGGGCAGAGTTCACAATTTCTACTGACAGACCCTTAATGGTGGATAGGCAAGGGACTAGAAGGGTTTCTTTGCCAGCACATTGGCCTTAGGTAGCTCTGTATATTATGAAATATATAACATGTGAAGGACAGTATTCAAATCTACATTCACCTCATTTCAAGTTACTTATTCATTTGCGTCATGACCAGTGAGTTAATGTCCCAAATTTCTTGTATCGTCTCATTTCTATAAGTGCTAAGGAGACTAAAAAATATGGAAATCGCTCTATTAGCCATCATGGACTGGTGAAGTTGCTTGTACAATGGTCCCTGAGAGATGTTTCACAAATGGAATGGGGTGTGTTTGAGGATATTCAGCAATTTAGGGTTGATGAAGCCCCTATTGAAAATAATCTGCCAGCTCAAGAAGAGATTGTTGCAGAAGATCTTTCTGGTGAAGATGAGGGTTTGTTGGTTGTTGAAGGAGCCACAATTATTATGGAAGGAAATATTGAAGCAGAGTCAATCGAAGGACAACCCTCTACCTCTCTTCAAAGAGATTCACTTTTTTTGCAAAGGGAAGGAAAAGAATTGGAAAAGGATGAATCAGATGAAGAATTTGTTATTCAGCCGCAGGAAGTGCATATTCCTCCTGTAGCCAAGAGGCATCAAACAAAAACAAAAACTCCTGCATCTATTTCAAATGTGTATGTAAGGAGAACAAGAAGGAGGACACAGAAGGCTTAATTTGTGAGTAATCCAGTAGAGGTTATTGCAGTAGAAACTTTGGAAGAAGAAGATGCTACAGAGAAGGAAATGCAAGAAAACCCTGTGGAAGAGGAAATGCAAGAAAACCCTGCAGAGGAAGAAATCGAAGAAGAAATTCAGGAAGAAGTTGTAATGGATAAACTAGCAAATCTTGCTTCAGTGGCATTGCAATGTGAAGAGTTTGTTGATGATTTTCTACAACAACCTGAAGAAAATGTGGGAGATATGTCAACTCAGAATGAGGAATTTGTTGAGGAAATCCCACGGTCTAAGGTAGGACCTACTAGACCTCCTTCATCCCTAACTAGTTTATCAATTGCTTTAAAAAAAATTTAGGCAATGGGAAATAGAGAAGGACAGGTTGCAAGGGATAATTAATAAGCAACAAAAAGAAATTGAAAAGAAAGATAATAGAATTAAAGAATTGGAAGCTAAGGTAGAAGAGATTTATGGTATGGTTCCTGAGATAATGCAGTGTACGGCACCCCCAAGAATTTATGCAGTACACTTGAAAGAGCAGTATCTGAATTTTAGACTAAACCACATTGTTAGGGACCTTAATCCATCCTTGGAAACACCTGAGGAATTCTATCATGCTTATCAAACCTCCCCACATGTTGTAAGGAATTTGTTATGTGAATTATAGTTACATAAATATGTTGTACCCCAAGATAGAGAATGGAATCCTTTGTTGTACATTGGGGATATCCATCTTAGAGCTCTAATGTTGTGGATCCAAAATGAGATGATTATAGGACCACAAGCTAGGGAGTTTGAAAAATTGGAACTTGACTGTCCATTTCCATTGAGGAGGGAATCAGAAGCACCCAGGGTTCTGTATTATGATTGGCAAAAGTTGCTAATAAGAGATGATGTTAGTAAGATAGTACTTCCAATGAGAAAGGAAGTCTATTGAGCATATGAGCAATTGGTTTAGACCCACAGGACAACCGCACTAGAAGGGATAACTCAACGCTGGAATCATCTACCAGATCATTTAAAATTGGGAGAACCTTACTCATTATAGAATTTTCATGCAGCTATACAAAGAGCCTCCAAATACATACAGCTAGGTAGGGAGAGATCCAATAACTGGTTGCCATTAATCTTTCAGCCTCCGATCCTTATGTGGCCACTTTTGGCATCCCAACCAACATAACAAAATTATGATGCAATTGTAGAAGAAACAACTAGATGGTCCAGGTTGGAGAAAATGAAAGGATTTTATAAGAATTTGGCTTCCAAGGGAGCTGAACAGGACACTGTTGGTGATTTCAGAGTTTCAGAAAAAAATAGAAATTTTCCTTTTGCTGTAGGAGCAGCAAACCCTTAAAGTTGGGGGGCATCATAAGTTGATGTATTGACATGTTTTTTTATCAGGACTCTTAGGTTTTTGGTATCTTTTGGGTTGCATTGTGATAGTAAGGTATTGTGAATTGACTATATGTAATCCATGTTTTAAAACTGAACTTAAGAAATCATGTTTGAACTTTGTCGGTTAATTCCTACAGCCATGCCAATTTATTCCTGCAACCAAATGATTTGTCCCTGTGATGCGGATTATTTAGGATAATTTCATATGTGAGTTAATGAATGTATTAATTAAGTAAGATACATATGCATGTCCTTGTATGTTGTTTCTGTTTTAGTGCAGATAATAATTGATGTTGCAGTGGATGATTTTCTTTCGCGCCTGAGGACTGGAGAAACACATTCAAATAGCTGGAGGTCAAACTGAAGGAGATTCAAGCGAGTGCAATGTATGGCATAATCAGAGCAGTTGTACTTCACCATGGGAGTTTAACTTTGGTGCATATTGAATTCGCAAAATATCGCTCTGGTGTGCAAAGACTGTGGTTCAGTTTCAGATCCACGGTTCCTACAGCCAAGCTCTCAGTTATCTCCTTCATCTGACAATTATCCACCTCTTCTTCTGGGCGTAACTTGAGTTGTCCAGTGTAGTTGATATTTTATTTATAATAAGCTCTTCCTTCTTTTCTGAGAGTTAGACATAATGGAAAGGAATTGAGAAGAGTTTTGTCAAGCATTCTGAATTTTCTCTTTTAGAATATGTAATCGTTTTTCAGGAAGAAATGAATAAGAATATGTTGTTCTGATCTATTAATAGTTCTTTGCTGAGAGTTTGATATCACTCATCCAAGGGGGCCCACTTGGTGAGTGATCCTATGTTTAAGATCATTGAAGTTAGTTTTATTTAGTTGCAGTAGAAGTTCATGACTGGATTGTTCTTGCAACCACTGGAAATAGATCCGTTGACTGTTCCTGCAGCCAAGACAGAACGGTGTGATTTCTGTTATTTTCATTAGATCATTTCAGCAGTGTTTTGTGAAGCTTTCATTTAGCCTTTTATGATTTCCATTTCTACCTTTCTTTTCTGCATAATGTTAGTCACTGCAGTAATCCAAAATAATGATTTAAGGATCTTAGTGCATATATATTGCAGACCCATTTCAAGTTTTATGTTCCTGGATTGACAACTAAATGAACACTAGCCATGAAAATAGTAAACTCTACCATATGAATGTCCAAACTTTGGATTGAGATTTCAATTAGAGGTATTATTATTGTCATTATAGTTGGGGTAGACACTTTTCATATCATCAACATTACCTGCCTAGTTTGCTTCTATATACAACTTCAAATCAAAGTTACTTGCATATGGATACCATAATCCATAGTCAATAGTATCTTTCAAATATTTGAATATCCTCTTGGTTGCTATCAAATGTGTTTCCTTTGGATTCTTTTGAAATCTAGCAACTAAACCAACTGCATGAGCTATATCTGATCTGTTGTGAACAATATAGTACAATTTCCCATTCATTGACCTGTACTCTTTTTCATCAACAGATGTGGCTTCATCTTCCTTAGACAATTTACAACCTATAACTAGTGGTGTCCCAACTGGTTTACATTCACTCATTCCAAATGTCTTTAATACCTCTTTCACATATTTAGACTGTGTGATGAAAATACCACTCTTCATTTGTTGAATTTGCAAGCCTATTTTATCTCTCCCACTAGAGACATTACAAACTCACTTTTTATTTTATTTGCAAATTCATTGCTCATGTCATCATTGCCTCCAAATATGATATCATCTACAAACACTTCACTAACTAGTATCTTATCTCCTTCAAATTTGAGATATATGGTGTTGTCTTCACTGGTTGTTTGAAAACCTATCTTCATCAGGTGTGAATGAAGCCTCTCATACCATGCTCTCGGTGCTTTCTTTAACCCATTCAGTGCCTTGTGCAATTTTTCATATCCATGTCTTTTTCATCAGTCAAAGCATAACCATCTGCCTACTCAATGTATACTTCTTCTTCCAGTATTCCATTCAAAAATATTGACTTCACATCCATCTAATATACTTTGAATCCCTTATATTCTACAAATGCAAGTAAAGTTCTGATACCATCTAGTCTAGCAACTAGTGCAAAAGTCTCACCATAATCTTCTCCTTCTTCCTATACATAACCTTTGCAAACCAATCTAGCTTTGTTTTGGACTACTATACCATCTTCATTTAGTTTGTTCCTAAATACCCACTTAGTACCTATCACATTTTTATTCACCGGTCTAGGTACTAGAGTCCATGTGTTGTTTTTATCATTGTTTTATCAATTTGATCAAGCTCCTCCTCCATAGCTTTAATCCAATGATCATCTCCAAATGCTTCCTTAGCAGTTCTAGGCTCAATAGTGGAGATCATGCAATAATTTTCTCTAATTCTTCTTCTGGTTAACACTCTAGCATCCTTATCTCCAATAATCTGGTCAAGATTGTGATTGAGTATCACATATCTCAAAATAACATGATCATTATCTTCAGGTGCTTCTACTTCATTATCATCATCTTGTTCTGAATATACTTGTTCCGGTTGAACTAGTACGACAACATTCTCTTTACCAGTTTCAAGTTTCACCAATTTTGGTTCCAAAAATAGAATGCAAGGATCTTCATCCTTTTTCTCCCCACTGGTTTCCCCTAAGACTTTGGGATACTCATCCACTCAAACACTAACACTCTCAATGATTCTCTATGTCCTATTGTTATAACATTTGTAGGTCTTACTCTTGGTGGAGTAACCAAGAAATATACCTTCATCACTTTTAGCCTCAAACTTACTAACATAGTCACCTCTCTTAATAATAAAACATTTACTGCCAAATATCTTAAAATAACTAACATTAGGTAATCTACCATACTAGTATTCATAAGGAGTCATATCCTTACCTCTCTTTACCAATATCTAGTTCATAGTGTAGACAGTTGTGCTGACAGCTTCTCTCCATAAAGGTTTTGCTATACGTCCTTGTATCAACATCATTCTAGCAGCTTCAACAATTGACCAATTGTTCCTCTCTGCAATACCATTCTATTGTGGTGTCCTTAGTGTAGAAATCTATCATTTGATACCATTTTCTTCACAATATCTATTGAATTCCTTAGAAGTAAATTCACCACCTTGATCAGTCCTCAGACACTTTATCTTCTTACCACTCTCTTTTTTAGCTAAGGCCCTGAATGCCTTGAACTTGCTAAATGCTTTTGTTTTATCCTTCAAGAATGTGACCCACATCATTCTTGAGAAATCGTCAATGAAGATCATAAAATATCTATCACCTTAAATACTTTTAGTCCTTATTGGTCCACAGACATCTGTATGAACCAAATCTAACAAATGTTCTGCTGAAAAAGATTTTCTCTTAAAAGTTGAGGATGCCATCTTTCTCAGCTGACATTCCTTACATAGAGCATTAAACGGTTTGTCCAACTGAGGCAAACCTCTCACTGTCTTGGACTTACTCACTTTAACACTGTTATCAAAATCTATATGACAAAATCTCCTATGCCAAAGCCAACTATTATCTACTTTAGCAATTAAATAGTTGTTGACTTTAGGATTCAAGTGAACATGTTACCTTTAGTTTGCTTGCCAGTTGCAATCACTTCAAATTTGCTCCCATAGATTTTGAACATCCCATTATTAAACTCCAATGTGTATCCTCTATCATTGAGTTGAGAAACACTCAAAAGATTATGCTTTAGTCCTTCAACCCAGTAGACATCATCTGCACTTCTCTTTCCATTAAGAGAAATAGTTCCCTTACCTTTTACCATGCAGGTTGAGTCATTACCAAATCTCACAACTCTGCCATCAAATTCCTTCAAATAAAGAAATTTTCTCCGGTCACCGGTCATGTGATGTGAAAAACCACTATCAATGATCCGATCATCAAAATTATCCATGCAAGAAACTAATGCTTTCTGATCAAATGTCTCCTCTTTAACACCTATAAAAGAAATGTCTTCATTAGCATCAGCCTCAGGTTCCTCATCAATGATACCACCATCAACTACAATAAGACAATTTATTTTGCCTTTTCCTTTGTACTTCTTGAGCTTCTCTCACTTGTGCTCATTGTCACCATTAGGATAGTTAGCTGCAATGTGTCCAATCTTGTTGCATGCAAAATATTTCAAAGGTAATTTATCTCTGTATTTACCGGTACCTCTCAGAAACCGCTTGGCCAACAATGCTTCAAGATCAACCAAATTGTCTTCATCATCAACTTCTCTACTAGATTTAGATTCATAAGTGTGACTGAAATCTCTACTTTTCTTCATAGATGGGTTATAAACTGAAGCTCTAAATGCAGATTTAGGTTTTTGAACACTACCATCATAACCATTTAAATCAAATGCAGTAAGCCTACCAATGATGGAGTCAAGGGTTACCTTAGTTTTGTCAATTGACATTAGCTCCCAAATGGCTACAACTCGGATAGTGTAGACCGATACAAGGGTTCTCAACACCTTGCTAACCACTGTGGTATCTTCCACTTTACCACTAGCACTCTTGATCTCACCAACAATCTCTTTTATCCTCTGACCATACTATTGAATATTCTCACCTTCAGCCATCCACATGTCATCAAACTTTCCTCTTAGACTCTCTTCTTTGGCAATCTTCACATGTTCATCACCGCTATAAATCTCTTCAAGTTTCTTCCATACCTCATAAGAAGTCTCCAGACCATGGACATCTACATATTTTGCATCAGACAAAGAACCGATAATAGCCTCCAGTGCTTGATTGTTTTCTTGTTGCTCTTTCTTCTGATCATTAGTCATAATCCTACTAGGTGCAACATATTGAGTACCAACATGTTCCCAGAATTGACTTCCTAGATTCTTGATATAAATTTTCATTCTATCACTCCATATCCTATAGTTCTCTTTATTAAACATTGAACCTTCCTTCTTCATCATGTTCTACAAGATCTTTACCTCAAGCTATTAGGCTTAGACCTTAGAGGACCTGAGAAGCTCTGATACCAATTGATGGTATGATGAAAGAATAAGGATCTAGTCAACTATTGAGAGGGGGTAGTGAATTAGTAGATATAAAACTAATATAAATTTTTACCAATCTCAAAATCAACCTCTCAAAACACTCTAAACTGACAAGTTAAACCACTGAACTACAAATGCAATATCACTGTCAAGTTAAACCGGTTAACTGTTATAAAAGACTAACACTAAAACAACTTGAAAGTCACAAACATTCAAATACTTTACTGACATAAGTAAACCCTCATTTCATACTTCTGCCAATTAACATAATATATTATTGCAAAGGAATTTTGATTGTATCTTAGTTGTGGTTCTATTTGGATATGTAGATTGTTGAATGGGATTTAAAACCGCATGTCTTTGGGTTTTATATACTGATTAACATTTTTATAAAATGCTTTGGTGCATTGCCTCAGTAGTTTAGATCTGGCATGCCCGGTGGGACCATAGTTTGAATAAACCTTGAGCCAATTTATGACTCACAGGCCCATCACCAGGAGTCAAACAACCCTAAATCCCAGTTTACTCCTTCCCCCCTAGTGAATGTTCATTCAGCTGCATCCTCCTCTTCTTAGAGCTTACCTGTCTCTCCTACAGTCACCCTCACAGTGATGGCGCATGTTTCTCCCCAAAAATTTTGTGACCTAGAATAACAGGAGCCCCCTCATTCCTCCAACCCCACCTATAGTCTGAGGGCCAATTCTCGCGGCCACGCTAAAAGTTGTACCCAAGTTCACTAGAGAATGTCATAAGACTCCAGGGGAGCATTTACAAGATATAGCCAGTGTCTACATAGTTCACGACATTACTGAGCAACATGTAGCCTTGAGATTGTTCGCATCCTCTTTCAAATGAAGAGCTCTAGATTGGTTCAGATCCTTGGGGCCCACTACTATAGTAGATTGGGATCAGCTGGGTGACCACTTCTTTTGGAGATTTCTTCCAACAAGGCTGACACATTGTCACTGATGCACTAGTTGATCACAATAAAGAGGGCCCCTCAAGAAGCGTTGATAGAATTCAATTTGAGACTCTAGCAGACCTGGCAAAGAATACGTCTATCTGCCCACCCTCCTATGGATATGGCATTTATTTTCTACCTAAAGGCTTTCAATTCTGACATATCAGTGATGATCCAATATCTACGCGGCAACACCCTCCCGCAAGCATTCGACATAGTAGTACAAGTAGAAAATAATTTGATAGATGTTGGGAAGCTTACCCCCTGCCCCATCATGCCATTCTTTCTTGAGATATCTCACCAAATTTCCTTAAGAGGCCATCCCTAGAACATCTACTCCACAATCTATGTATGTGTACCCTAACCCCCAGTAAACATATGTCCCTCCACAATCATCTCTAGCTGCAGAGGTCAATGACATGAAAGATTTGCTAAGATCCTTCTCAAATGAAATTGTTAATCTGAAAAGAGCCCAAATCTCACCCACCAGACCCACTTTTCAACAAAATTTCCAAGGGAACCGACCCCCATACTAGCATAATAAGCATGCAAACCACCATGCCAACAAGTCTGCCCAGTTGAATAGTCAAATAGTCCCAGTCCCTAATCCTTTACATACCGTTTATCCCAACACCAACAAAGAGTTGGCAGTGGATCAAAATAATCTAGTAGATGATACTAACTCTTGGTGTTTTCCCTGCAACAATGCTCACAGACCAAGAAATTGTCCGAGAGGAAATCTATAGCAAAATATTGCAGAGCAACAGAGCCTAGGTGTGACACCTAATGAGTCTATTTATGCATCCCCTAGTATGGATAATGCATCTCTCATCGCCCAAATGCAAGGTATGTCAATGCAACAGGAAACAAAGATTGCCCCAGATCATGCATTATTCTCTTGGATGGAAGATGAAGATGCAGTGTTAATCAATGGCCCAACTACCTCAAAGGAGGGAGCCCCATTTGTACAATCAGATTATAATCTCCACTCTAAAAGATATTTTACCGAGGAGAATATGAACACATTAGGGAGAACACCCATAGATAGATCTCGTGAGCAACCTGTAGTCATCCCTACATACTCAAGGAAAGAGTTCATCCCCTTTAAGCCAAGAGAGCAAAAAGCATCGGTTCCCATGATACTAGATGTGGTGGAGCAGCTAAAGAAGGCTCCAGCCAATGTATCTTTGTGGGACCTCCTTATCATCCCAGAGAAAAAGAATCAGTTGAAGGAGGCCTTGTCTGACACCGATGAAAGCGCAAGAGGAGTCTCCATCAAAGCTCCAAAGCACAATGAAAGAGAGCCCCAATCCTCTATAGACAAATCGTGCTCTCCAACTATGTTAACCAATGAGGCCACGTCTCCCAAGGCTCAGATGGAAGGTAAGCCCAAACCCAGCCCATTCTATCTAACCCGTATAGTTAGGGATAAACTCTTGCATAATTCTATGATAGATTCCAGAGACAACACTACTATCATGCCTAGACAGATCGCTGAGGTTTTGAATATCAAGTATGAACCTTTAAATAAGGGATTCATGCAATTAGATGGGAATAAAGTCTAGACCACAGGTCTTATCAATAGTCTCTCATTGAAATTGTTCATGTGCCCTAGTATTACTATGCCCCAAAAAGTAGTGGTCATCGATATCCCTCCTATTTTCAAGCTCTGCCTTTCCTGAGATTTTATTACCAAGATAGGAGGCTATCTATCCTTAGATTGGTCTCACCTCATCCTCCACACTCAGTGTAGAGCCAAAATCAAAATCCTTTCAAACCCCCTCCATGTCGAGCACGTAGCAGACCAGTTCCATCTTGAATGAAGAAAGGAAAGTCGTAGAACTCCTAGAAGATGAGGAAGTGACTGGGAAGATCCAACCAAACCAAGAGGTTTTCTTAAATGAATTCATAGACTCCGATCCATTCTCCAACTACCATGCTACCAGCCTAGGTTCCTATTGTATTTTTTGACAAAAACCAGGTCATCCTAAAGCTTATCCAAGAGCCTTTCTCTAAGGAAGAATTGTCATCTACTCTCTAGACCTTTCACTTTGATGGTGCGAGATGCAAAGTGGGTTCCAGAGCTGGGATTTGCCTCACTTCACCTTCGGGTGAGTGAATCTTGAGGTCTTTCTGTCTATAGTTTGTGTGATCAAATAATGAGGTAGAATACAAAGGACTAATGCAAGGTCTGAGCTTGGTGGAAAAAATGGGTATCAAGCAACTAATAATCCTGGGTGACTCTGAGCTGGTGGTACACCAAGTTCGAGGAATTTCCAGTGCTAAACATGTTCGCATGAGATCTTACCATGCTAGAATGTGGGATTTAATTGAAAGATTCAACACTTTCAACATCTAGAGTATCCCCCAAAAGATAAATGTTGTTGTCGATTAGATGGCTGCAATCGGATCACAATTCGACCCTACTGCGGACTTGCTCTCCAATTCTCAAACAGTCTGTGTATTTTTCTAGCTGGCTATCCTTGATAACGACACCCAATGAAAAGTTTTTGAGAGTGATGAACAAATTTCACTATTCATTCAAAACTTGGGGGAGTTTGCAGATCAGCTGCAAACTAAAGTGAAGGAGGCCTATGGAGACCAAATTCTCTAGCTAAAATCCAATAAAATTTCTAACAATTTGATCACCTTGGAGAATTTGTTCGAACATGATGACGCCAAAAAAGATAGGCAGAAGCTTACAGCTGATAAAGGAGCTAATACTGAAATGTCAGTAGGAGATGGGAAAATAGTTAAAGTAGGAAAAGATGTTTCTCTAGAAGAGAAGAGATGCTTGACCCGGTATTGTGACAAATAAATGGGCATCCTGGCATGGTCTTATGAAGATTTGAAAGGTTATGACCCCAGCGTCATTCAACATACTATAGAACTCACTGATGGAGCTAGGCCAGTCTGACAGAAGTAAAGGTCAGTTAACCCAAAGATTGAGTCCCTCATGGCTCAAGAGTTGAGGAAGTTGATCAAGTCTCAGATTATCTACCCCATTAAACATAGCATGTGGGTGTCCAATTTGGTGCCTATAAGAAAAAATAATGGAGATATCCAGCTCTGTGTATATTTTAGAGATCTAACTCAGGTGTCCCTCAAAGATCACTACCCCTTGCCTTCAATGGAGCAGTTGCTGAGCATAGTGGCGGGATCAGAAATGTTCTCAATGCTTGATGGTTTCTTGGGGTATAATCAAGTCCTGGTGAAGCCAGAGGACCAACACAAGATAATTTTCACCACCAAGTGGGGAACATTCGCGTACCAAAAGATGCCTTTCGGGTTGTCAAATGTTGGAGCAACTTTTCAAAGAGCTATGCATCTGGCCTTTAAAGAGCTCATTAATAAACTTATTCTGATATACTTGGATGACCTAATAGTGTTTTTTAAACACCGAGAAGATCATTTTGATCATCTCGAACTGGTTTTTCAAAAGTGCCTCGAGTTTGGGATTTCCTTAAACCCAAATAAATGTATCTTTGGCATCCCCCAAGGTAAACTACTAGATTATATAGTGTCCAAGGAAGGTGTCTCCATTGACCCAGACCAAATCAAATAAATAAAAGACCTTCCCCTTCTAGTCAACAAAAAGGGAGTCCAGTCTTTCCTAGGAAAGGTCAACTTTGTTAGCCGTTTCATTTTTTATTTTGCCAGAATAATAAGGTCCATCACCTTGATGCTCAAGAAGGAGGCACATTTCAAATGGACTCTTGAAGCCAAAGGAGCTTTTGACAAAATTAAAGATGCCATATGTTCAGCCCCTGTGTTATCTAGCCCAGATATGTTAAAAGACTTCATAATGTATGTTTTTTCAGGTCAGTATAGCATCACCATGGTCCTGACCCAGAAGGATATCAAAAAGGGGAGCAAGCATCCCATAGCTTTCCATTTAAACTCTCAAATAATATGAGGCTAAATATAATTTTGTTGAAAAGAAAGCCTTGGCCATAGTGAAGGGACTGAAGAAATTCAGACACGTCATTGCCTGCAATAAAACCACCATATATGTAGCCCATCCTATGGTCTAAGAGTACATCATGGAAGGTGATATGACTAAAAAGAGAGCCAATTGGATCACTAAGATCTTGGAGTATGATGTCGACATCATGCCAACCAAAATATTTCGCGACAGAGGCTTATGTGAATATATATTTCACGAGTGCGAACCCCGTGAAGATGAGATGGCTATAGAGGAAGTCGTGATGTTTTCCACTGAGTCTCCAAACACATGTTTGATGGAGGCCAGAAAGTACTTTATGAAGACCAGGATTTTCCCTGAGGGTCTCCCTCTAGAAAAGAAAAGGTTCTATAGACTCCAAAAAGTGGTTTCCGCCTGGTAGATGGTGCTTTTCAAAAGAAATTTTGATGGGGTCTTGCTCTGCTGTGTGGACCAATGCCAAGCCAATAAAATCTTACATGAATTTCACTATGGTTCATCAAGAGGCCATTTCTCTGCATAGACAACCATCATCAAAATCACCCAGGCTAGATATTTTTGGCCCTCCATGTTCAAAGATGTGCACGCTTTGGTAAGGGAATGTAAGGAATGCCAGCATAGGGCCAGAAAACTGGCAATGCCCCTCAGACCTGTGATGATAGAAGAGCCTTTCGCCTAGTGGGGAGTTGATTTTATAGGGATGATCAACCCCCCCAGTTTAGTCAGACACAAGTGGATCCTGACTGCCACTAACTACTTCACCAGGTGGTCTGAGGTCGGCCCTCTAAGAAATTCATCAAAGACCAAAGTTCTAACTTTCCTAGAAGACCTGGTTTTCCGATATGGTCCGCCCAAGACCATTATATCAGACAATGTGTAGACATTCATCGGTTCCCAAATAACTTAGTTCACCCTTAGCAGAGGTATCTACCTCAAAACCTCTTCCAATTACTACCCACAGGGGAACGGGCTCACCGAGTCCACCAACAAGAACCTTATTAGGCTCATCAAGAGGATAGGTTCAGAATATAAGAGGGAGTGGCACCACCACCTAAGGAGCGCATTGTGGGTGGACCGAATAGCACCCAAGGAGGTTCTAAAAAACTCCCCATACAAGCTGATTTATAAGAAGGATGCACTATTTCCTATCTCTTTAGAGGTCCTAGCCCTACAGCTACTTAAGTCTACCGAGGTGGCAGAGAACAACCCGATGGTTGTAAGGTTGGCAGAAATTATGGAACTTGAAGAAGCCAGAGAGACAGCTTTTGCATCTCTCCAAGACCATGAACAAACCATCAAGAGGTGGTTTGATAGCAAAAAGAGTTCCAATCAGGTTTTCAGCCCAAGGGACCTTGTGTTGAAATATAACAAAAGAGCATCCAAGCCTGGTCAGTACGCCAAGTTCGATGGTTTGTGGGAGGGGCCTTTCCATATCATGAATTGTAAGGGTGTTAATTCTTTTGACCTCGAAGATATGAATGGAGATTCTCTCTAGATCCCAGTCAATGGGTTCCACCTCAAACCTTTCTATTAAGTTTTCTTCTTCCCTAATGTATATATTGTAAATAGTGCTTTTGCGTGCTGTATTTATTTTAATTATTCTCAGACATATCCAAGAAAGGTAATTGTAATCAAAAAATATGTCATATTAAGCAAAAAGAGAAAAAGCTATCATATTATGGACATTTGGTTTTACATATTCAAGGGTAGACCTTTGGCCCTATTTTATAAAAAGTAATAAGTCAAGTGTTATAGGCTAGGCTACCGCCTTCTCATTGATCCTCCTCATCTTCATTGTCCCCCATCTGGAAGTATGAGTCCCCACTATCATCTGGAGTGTCATCTCCCTCTGACCACTCGTGGCCTTGATTGTCATTAGGCACCCCATCCATGTAGATGATGACTAGGTCGAGTTGTATATGCAGCATCAAAACTCGAGCGAAAATGTAGTTCCTAAAGTCATAATACCATTTGGTTCCATCCGAAATAGAGACTATCATGTGGACCCGCAGGAGGAATTTTGCAGCGAGCTTGACACGAAATCGATGGGAAGACAATGTCATCATCTTCAGACCACCAACGAGCGGATGCCAGGGTACTTCATCGCTAGATGAAATAAAACATCTCAAATCAAACGTCAAGGGGAGGCCCCTAAAAGGGACATGATATACAACTACATCTTCCAGCCCGCCTAGATAGTCCTGAGAAAAGAGCTCCTTGGTGAGCTGCGAAGCCAATAGCCCATCCAAACCACAATCCAATAGAGAGGGTACAAAACGTGAGCAGATATCTGTGTTCACATGATATTGGTATGCATTGTCAATGAAATCCTCTCCCAACACCCATTTGATAGTAGCAATTATCAGAGGATTCCTCTACCATGTCATCATCTGTAGCCTCCAATCAGAGATATTACCAAGGAAAGCGACCTGCGCTTTGTTGGTGACAAGTCTAATGGGAGTATCCATTTTTTAGGAAACTCCATTGTTGAAGCTATCACTATACAAAAGAATATCTAAAAAGACATATTTATAGAAAAATTATAGCTCAAGGTGACGAGTGGCTGAGACGCCAATGTTCCCAAACTCCAATGCTCCTATCACTCTCCATTAAATCGCACAAGGGAATGAATTTTGATTCAAAGTCAGAGATGTCCTATTGGTACCTAGAAATAGGAGATTGTACCAGCAAATGCCATGTGTATGTGTAATTACACCACATTTAAACTGAAGTCTCCGCAGGACTGCCTCTACTCATGTAAGCCTCAATATCTGCCAATCTTCTTAGATAAAGAGGAGATCCGTTCGGACAATATTTTCATCTCAAGTTGCTTTAGACAATGGTGGGTTAAATAAGTGTTCACTTGGAAAGTGAGAATGGTGGTGCCCGTCCTCATCAGAAGTTAATTGCGGCTACAGAATGAGCTGACATACATGTAAATGAATGCTTACCATTAAGCGTCTACTTTTGCAAAAATCTAGGCACTCAGTGCATTTAAGGATTGTAGCTACCCTTATTCATCTTATTACTCTTTTGTGGTCTAAGTTCTCAGTTTTTTTCTCTCAAAGATTGAAAGGTTGGCAAAAGAAGAGCCTCAGACTGAAAATGGAAGCCGAAGCTGCATCTTCAGGTTCTACTTCAAGAAGGCTATGGGTGGATATTTTTGGAGACTTCTCATATTCATCACATTCCATTTCTCCCAAGGTGGAATATCTGAGGACTAAAATCAAGACGAAGACAACCACCCGCAACACATCCGTTGTGTTGGACTCTTTTGAAAATGTCTTTGAACCAGAGGTCCACAAGCAGCCCAAGAACCTCAGAGAGGTCACATGCAACAAAATTTATCACCATAGAGTAGAGCCACAATCAATGGAAACTCGGTTCTGGGGTAGTGGTGCACCTCAATTTGTAGTCCCCATGGTTCCATACTACCCCGAGCTTGTAGCAGTCTGCACTGACAATTTTGATCCCACCTCCTATTCAATCAGCGACTCATCCTTGAGGGTGGTGATCTCCCTAGAGGCTATTAGGAATATGATGTGTTGTCCTATTTTTGAGGGAATAGAGGTCTTCTCTAAGACCACAATGGAGGAATTCAGGGGTACCAGAAGGGATGCATTGTCTTTTTGCCAAAGCACAATTAACTGGAGTCTGTTTGCCAAGCTCTCAAAGTTCCCCTTGTCCCACAGTGACCTAAAGCACAAAGATCTCAAATATATTTCCTCCACCCTTTCCTAGTTATGCGGTTATGATAATGACTAAGATGGCATGACCGCTATAATGGTTTTTATTTTCAAGTGCAGAAAATAAAGGGAGTCCTTCCACTTTGACTTCTCAGTTTGTATAGCCAAAGCCATGGTGAAGCAATTATCAGAATTCTAGTAGTTTCGATGATTCAGGTTTTCATCGGTCTTAGTCCACCTACTCTTGCATCATAATGAGGCCTTCTTTGGCCAATACATGCGGTTGGCAACTTGTGATGAATCGAGAAACATGATGTTGGTGTCGGCTTGGACACCCCTATTGCTAGCTTCCTTTGATGTATATCAATTTTCTGACCTTTTCTTGACCTTGATGCTTAAATATTTTGGTTCAATCCCCAACAAACCACTAGCCCATTTTTCACAAGTCTAGATGAACTAGATGCAAAATGATTGTCCTCCCTATGACTAGTTCATAGGTAGTGATTTTTCTTTCATTCGAGTTCATGGTTTCTCTGAGGAACCTTTTCACTTGCTCGTCTACGTGACTGAGAGGACCCTTTCTCTGGAGATTGTATGGCAGTTGGTAAGAAATGAGAGGGCTATTGGAGTAGGAAAGAATGACACCTCCATTACTAAAGACCATAAAGCCATCGGTTTGATCACTCTAGTACGGAGAAACATTGTGGAAGAGGTCTTGACATCTAAGCTAGTGCAACTTGGGCTGATAGCAATTAATGATTCCTAGAGCTATGACCCCGACGGTTGCCTCAGCAAAAGGAAAAATACGGTGAAGCATGAACCGCAGAGCTCATGAGAGGGACATAAAAACCCTTAGGCTGATGAAATAATTTTATATGTGGGTCTCGATGACTTTCCTATCCTCAAGCACCTCCCTTGGTTAAGCTTTTACACAATCTTGTAGAGGTACAACCCTACAAATCCTATTCCTTAGGTAATTTCAGAAGCCATGACTGCAGATGCCTGGCCTAGGAAAAAGAGAGAATATTTTTGGATCTATCGGTAAGAGGTAAGTTAGCCTATGGATAACATCAGAAATGCCCCCTTTGATGAAAGTTTTGAGCTAGAATGGCATCAACTCAATAAATCAGATGAAGAGATAGGTGATAGTTCCCCTCATGGGGAATCATCCCCCGAGGTGGCCCTGCAGCAGGATGCAGGGATTATAAATATCGAAGAGCAAGATCCAAAACCCCATATCCTTCTTCCTCTAGCTGGTTCTGCCTGTAGACCCCATTCCCAAGATGGTAAGAGGCAAGCTAAGAAGCAAGCACATGACTCCCCTCTAAGGAAAAAATAGCATCTGTGTGTAGCAAAGGAGAGTTTTCCTCCCCAGACCCTAGGAGTCCCCTTAGGTCTGCAGTGGTTGGTGACTTCAACGGTTCAACTACACCCTTCTTTATCTTTATCTTTTGCTCAAGTTGTTTCCTTTGTTGTCCCTCCTATCACAATGTAAACCTAGGTTCCCACTGCCCTTACTTTGGTACCCATCAGAATGTTGGTTGATCCCCACGATGCATTCCCACAGGTTTCCATTCCTTTCCTAGCCCCCACTTTTATTCCCATGATATTTTCCACAAAGATGTCTGAAGCAGCCTCCATGTCGCATAGGCTTGGTTTTGGAGAGTCCACTCCCCCCCAAATCATGGGGTTAGTGTCCATGATTCCTTTTCCATCTGGAGCCTCTCCTTTCATCCCATTATTTTCCCCATCAACCCTTGCCTAGCCTATTTAGACCACTTTCGAGGGGCCTATTTCCCACTTTCCCTTTACAGTCCTCCTGGGCGCCGCATTTGTAGGCTAGGCTATTGATAACCCAGATGATTTTTAATAGCAAGTCACTTACTCCAAGATTGTCCGTGTTGGTAGAATGGGCAGGTGAAAAGAAAAGGAGGGCACTCATCCAGCTCGTCCGCATCTTCAAACACATTTCAGTGAAGAGAAAGATTGTCTTTTCTTCGCAAATCTTTTCCCCAAGGTTTAAAAGCCAGCATCCCAAATGAGACCCAATGACTATACCTTACATGTTATCGATGTCAACTTTCAAAATGCTACGGCATCTGATAAGGAGGAAATGATGGAAGAAACTTCAAAGGCCATGTCTTCAGATTTCATCAAGAAGACCAATCACCTAAAGAAAATACAAGTAGAGAATGCACATCTCTGAGAGTCCTTGACCCAATAGAGGAAGGAAGACAAGGCACGAAGCTCAAAAATCAATTGCTTGCAAGGTTTGTTGATGCAAGCCAATTTAGAGAAAGGAAAGTTGCAGTCATCCCTTAATAACATGAGCACCCAATTGAAGGGCCAGGAAGTGGCAAGGAGCATGGCCTCAAAAGAATTGTAGGATAAAGACCTGGAGATCCAGCATCTAAGAGAATCTTTGAGAGATGCCACCCAAGTACAAGTTTAGCTGTGCAAAGAAGCCCGTCTAAAAGAAGAGTACACCCGGTAGCTGAGTGATGCACAGATTATGCTCTTAGAGGAGAAAGCGAGATTTGAAGTAGAGCTTCAGAGCAAGGAGAATAATCTAGAATTGTCTAAAAGGAAATTTCTTGACATAGAAGTTTTGTTACAACAAGAACAGGATTGTATAGTATAGCTCTAGCAAGCAATGCAAGATGGAAGCACCAGGAGCCTCACTCTAGAAAGCTAGGTGATCATCGATAAAAATAGGTGCAAAGAGTTGCAGCATGAAGTAGCTTCCAAGAGTGAATAGGTTTTGTAGTTGCTAAGTATCCCTCCCCTTGCGCAGGTTTCTCAAGATTTTTCATCAATTCTAACCAAAATGTATGTTTCCCATTGGGAGAGAATTAAGCAGTATAGCCCCTCACTGTAGCCCATGCTGAGATTCATTCGGGAAAAGCAATCCCTCTACACTGAAGCGGGAGCCCTTGTCAATGGCTCTATTGTCATCCTCGGTCCTAAGATCCCCATGGCTCAAGACCTAATCCAAATGTTATACACAACCCAAGATGAATAATTGAGAGAGAAAGGGATAGCAGACCGTCGACAACTGATCAAGAAGAGGAATATTTTCATCAATCATCATAGGGTTATTATGCATGTATGAGTGGCACTTGAGCCCTTGCAAATCTTCATCCTAGATATCAAATAACATATAGAGAGGTTTGTCTCACTAGGCCTACCCCATTCCCTATGGATGGTTTTGTACTGTTAGTGGAACAAGTATTAAGTCAGGTCGAGCATTTACAATAAGACAAATCTTTCATTCAACACCTGAGTGATCCCATCTCTGCGGAGGAGGTTGAGCATCTCCTGCACCCCCTAGCTCATCTCTATGTGCTTTTAAAGTTGGTCCATGATGAACCAGTCAGCTTGCCCTTTGATGAAATTATCTATTTGGATCACCATTATTAGAACCTGGAATCGCAGGTGTTGCCCTCTAAGGAAGATTGGACCTCCTTGTAGTAGGTATTTGACCTACTCTGCCCCATCCTGACATGAAGTCTGGTCTCCAAACCAGCAATTTTGGGTTCTTGTATTTTCATAGGCAAAATTCCTCCTTTTAGTCACCAAGAAATGTTCACATTATTTTTAGTTAAATTCCGCAAGTGAGATTTTGATCAAGATGCCTTGTTTACTTTTTTTAACTTTCCAGCTATGCTTGATGTACGGGCCAAATGTCATCTTAGCAGTACCCTGACGGCCTATGTTTTATGATTAGAAGTCTAAAGGAGTGTAGAGGTGACAAATGGATCGGTTTTGGTGACTTGGTATTTCTTTTGGGACCCGCCTTGTGGTTTGAGAAAGATGGAGACACATGGCATCTTCACATTGTTGGTAGTATTTCGGTTGGGAGGCTCTTCCGTAGATTTTTCTCTAAGCTTTCATGTGTCCTTCAGTGTGTGTGGTCTGCAAGGTAGTGCCACGACATGGCTTTTCTGTTTAGGCGGGTATGAAGATTTTGCTGGGTGTGTTCTTGTAGAATGCCACGGCATGGTTTTTTGTTTCAGGGGTGGTTGTGCTTGGCTGGTGGATATTTGAGCTATTAGCAGAGCCATGGGATCTATTTATGCTTTGTTTTTCCCTTTTCTAGGGGTTCAGAACTTTCAAAAAGAAATAATTAAGTTTTCTTAGATAGAATTTTTAGCCTTTTAGCTGTTACTATTTTCTGAAGAAGGTTAATCAGATTGTGTCTACGACCTTTGTGATGCCTCTTTTCAGTAGGCTTTGATGGTTTTTCTATGCTTTTCCCTTATGATTTAGATAACTTTGGAAATATATATCTAAGACTTTGTCGATTAAACTATGTTTTGCACTTGTTATCTGGTAGATGCATGATTGATATTTCTTTATGTTGCAAAGGAATTTTGATTGTATCTTAGTTGTGGTTATGTTCGAATATGTAGATTGGTGAATGGGCTTTAAAACCACATGTCTTTGGGTTTTATATTCTGATTAACATTTTTTTTATAAAATGCTCTGGCACATTGCCTCAGTAGTTTAGATCTTGTTGTTTTAAGTTTCCTTCTTCCCCCTTTCTTAAAACCATAAGGAAGAGTCAGCTTCTTAAATCCGGAGGTCAGTTAGTGAGTCTCATGCAATTGGTCCCCCATCACTGAATTTCCCATAAAGTTGTCTTCTTTCAAAGTAAAATTTAGAGTCAACATATATCAAAGTGGATTTAGCAGTTAAGCAATTCAACCATAGTAAACATAACCACAAAAACATTCACCACTTGACATAATATTTTTGACATGGAAACCTTGATGGGAAAAACCACGATGGGGATGAATACCCACAAGTATTCTGAACTCTTTTGAAGTCCACCCTATTACGAGCCAAGCCTGTTAAAGCTTTACAATAAGTCCTGTTAAGAACGGATCCTATTAGGGACCACCCGGTTAAGAGATTGACTATAATGCCCTATTAGAAGCAATACCCTATGAGGAGTAACCTCGATAGAGGATTTGAAATCCAAGCTAATGGACCACCTGGTTAGAGGATTTGAATAGCACTAAGCTTGTTAGAGCTTACATGGTTAGGGGATTTTAACTATTGTAATTTTTAGAAAATAATAGGGGTTTGTTGATATGTTTGAATAGCACTACACTTGCTTGTTCAGATCCTTTTCATGCTCCTATCTACCTTTACATAAACTGCAAATAGATCATACGGTTCAATAGCCACACTCTTACTCTCAATTACAAATTGCCAACTCTGAAACAAAACAACTAATCGACCTTATAAACAAATTAACAGGTCGGTAACACAACACAAACCCAATTCTCTCATAGAGATTGCAGACAAATTGGCTCAAGTATGATCGTTGGATTACATAATAATCTCTGCACATCATTCAAGATAGCCTTGACTGTTCCTTGATCACCGCTTCATCAAACTCTATAACTCATCACGTGGTTTGCATTACATGCAATATACTTTCTCATTCCCAAGATAAAAACCGTAGTCTTAATGTGCCAAAAATCATTTTAAACTCTTCTCATACAACATGCATACATGTCACAATCATTACTGCTCATCATCACATCATAAACCAATACAACCAATTCACCAAACTTCATCGGTTAGGGTTTATGATATCAATAGGTAGGGTTTGCCGATTGATCTCACTTCTTCTTAGTAATACCAGTTTCCACCACAAACTCACCTACCGGTTGCAGTTCCCTTCACTAGCTCTTCCTACTAGTTACAAAACAACATTATAACAACATTATTACTAGTTAATTGGCATTAATGACAACATAACATTTTATTAATGCAATCTTCATGAAAATTCCAACAAGCTTAATCCCTCCTAGGAAGAAGCTTTGAAATACTAGTTAGGTTCCACTTGGGGTTAGGGCAGTTTTTCGTCTTTCTAAATTTAATTGTGAAAATGCTAAAATTGGGGTAAATAGGTGAATATTGGAGAGATCGGGCATATATAGTAAGCTAAAGTCATCATACAGAGCCACAAACCTCAGGCTTAGTAGAAGATGATGGTTTAGATCTATTCCCAAAAGTTTGGCCTAAATTGTTGGGAATATGGTGGTGGTTGCCATTGTCCTCCAAATTTCTCACTGTCAAAAGGTGAACCTATTCATCTCTGTGAACCTTGTCATCCCTCCTGAGTGCATCTTTGTACCTATTTCTTCACATAATGAAAAAGGGGAAAGTTGTTGAGAATAGGGGTTTTCCTAAGTCAAACCTTCTTTTAGGAGTTAACCTTGAATGAAATTATGCAAATACTGAAATAAATGCTACATAGATATACCTCAAATTTCCAATTATTGATGATGATGATTTGCTTCTTTGAATGTAATCACATATGTTGTATGAAATGGCATGACAAACTCAAAACCCTAATCTCTCTCACACACACACATTCTTGCATAGGAATGATGTAATTTTTATCCACAATGATTGAATGATGAATATGCAACCTTGAAGATCTCTGAAAAATGATTGATAATGAATGCTTCATAGATGCAAGAGTTCTTTAGGTAGATAATGGATGGAGTCTTAGATGAAATTAGGTTGATAAAATGTCTTTATATAGGGGTTTCTAGGTAAATTTCCAATTAGGTTGACCTCCAATGGTCATGCAGAGCCATGGGGATCAATTCTTGCTGGGAAAATACCACTCCTACCCCAATTTAAAGTTGGGTGCCATTGAGAGGGACCTTCGCATTGGCCGTCATGGTCCTTCTAGATAAGGGACCAAAATAAGGCTCCAAGAGAAGGGGTACCCAACCAAGGGACCCACCAATGGGTGCTCATGGAATCCAAACTACAGAATAATCATAAAATAGACCTAGACATGTGAGGAGGATAGGAAACACTAAAGTAGGGGCACAAACATGAGGTGTAAATTAGCCTAGTGACAATTTACAATCCTACATTTAGCTCCCACTTTAACAGGAGTATGAGAATATTCTTGAATAGTAACAATAAAGTAGATGAAAAATAATACCTCAAGTCAACTAGCCAAAGAGACCATGATATCAAAATGTCTCAACCAATAATATCACTCTTGAAAATGCCATCTCAAGAACACAAGTTATCACATAAAAAGAGAAAAATAATGCATCATCCATGGAATACAAATAGAAAAGCTATGAGCTCATGATAAGAAGGGGGAGACATGGATACACATTCTAGATGTGTTTTTCTAGGTGGTCCATGTTGGGGAGGGGAGTAGGAATAGTCTAGTTGTGTTTTTCTAATTTCACTCATCATGTTGTGTGTGCAAGTGATGATTGGTTTCATGTGTTAATCATCTCGTATAAAAGTTTGTTTCCCTTGGTTTCAAGAATGCAATAACCTATGTAAGACATGAAATAAAAATACAATTGTGTATTTGGTATTGGGAACATCTCATGTAACAGTTTGTTTGTTCTAGTTTTGAGAATGTGTAACCCCATGTAAAATAAATATATGTCTAGTTTTGAGGAAATATCATGTAAAAGTTTGTTTCCTCTATTTTCAAGAATGTGCACCCCATATAAGAAAAATATCAATGGTGTGTTTGGCTTTGGACATGAAGCACCTCTTGTAAGAGTTTGTTTTATCTGGTTGTGAGAATGAGCGCCCTATTTAAGACATGAAAAAATATAGTACACTATAGTACAAAGAGGGTGATATGTATGCCCCCCTTAAGATATCAATAGAGCACTATATTTATGTCTTAAGGAAGCTAAAAACAAGGATACACACCTTCAACACCAAGGAGATATCCTTTTAAGAAAAAATATAAATCCAAACTAAAGAGGCAATGCTCTTACAAGCAAGGATATGGTAGTTGAAAAAGAGATATCTTGCAACAAGTGTAAATAGGATTCTTGGAGGAGAAGAGATCTTTTCTCAAAAGACATCTACCCAAGAGGAGTGTCTTGAACAAACATAATATCTTCTACCAAAAGAAGGGAGGAGAAAAAAAATGCCTACCTTCCTCCTATTGCTAGGTGAAAATGATTCTTGATGAAGGATGGCACACTTTTGAGCCAATGTGAGGGGTAATTTTATAACAAATATACATTTCCAAATGAAAAAAAAGTTGTATTTAAGGATACACACCTCTTGCATACGAGGGAATACTTGAGAAAACAACTTCACACAAGGAATGACATCAAATCATAAGTAAACACCACTCAACAAAGGAAAACTATATCCTTGGAAAGGATAGGAAAGATTAATTCCCTCCAAGTGTAGGGATAATGAGAAGACTTACACAACCTCCAAGGAGAGATTAGACATAAAAAAATACACAATTTACTCACATGAAGGAGTATTCAATGCAAGAAAAGACATTAATATATGTAAAATTCAACTCTGAAGAAGAGGTGATCTTCAAAGAGAGGAAGAGAGAATTAAAATGAAGGACCAGAAACTCGTCTAAGGAGAGATTAATCATACCATTCCATGCAATAAAAGACATCAAAGGTTGAAAAATACAACCCCTAAAGGGAATAGTGAAACCTTAGATAGAGAGAAGAAATAGAATAATATTCTTGCCCCCCAAGAATAGAGGAAAGAATGAAATATGTTGCTTCCCCAAGATGTTTCTCTTTGAAAAATCATCACCACTTATGACAAAGAGTCCCCAATGAAGTTAACTACTAGTGACATAGGATGAAGAGCAACATGATAGGGTGAACAAATGTTATAGAGATCAAATAAGACAAGGGGTTACCCCATCATCCTCAAATACTTGAATTATATGAGCTATACAAATTTGTTGAATTCTATTTTCCAAATCATTATACTCATTGGTAGAATGGCCATGTATTTGATGATACTTGAAAAAACCAAGGATTGTCTATATTTTTCTTTCAATTCTTCCTTTCATTTTTCAAAGGTAGAGTAATTAGATTGGCTTTAAAAAACTCATGCAAAATATCCTCTTGTTGCAATGAAAATTCAAGAATAGATGTAGTAATTTTTGGGAGAAGAGATTTGTGATATTTTGAAGGGTCAAGGGGATAAATAGATGAAGAAGAGTATCCTTTGCGGGTAAATTTCCCTTTCTATCATCACTATTCATGTTTTCTTTGATTTTTTGGGAAGGAAGGTCCTTATCATTTAAGGCTTTATCTTTTCTTAATGTTATGTGAGGAAATAGATCATGATCTTCTAAACAAATATTGTGATGACTAGGAGAATGAGGAAAATCTAAAGGGGATAATAAATCAACATTTTGGTCTTGCCCCCCTTTGCACTAAAGTATCCTTATTAGAAAAGGATTGTGTTATGTTTCTCTTCAATGCTTTCTCTCCATTAGAGAGATTGTTGATATGAGTATTGACTCTTTTCTCATGAATAATAGGAATTTTAGGAGGGGTACAAAAACTCATTACCTTTAGCAATAATACCATGTTGTTGGATGTTGTTGAGAAGATTGATGGAATGATGTATTGTCATTGATGTCAGCATATTCTTATGTGTATTCTGGTGTCGCAGTTTGATGGAATGAGTTGGTTTAGCCTGTATGTTGCAAATGAGTTAATACAGTTTAAATATTTTCTAGTATGTTGTCTATAGATGGTTCATTCCTATTTGCAGAGGTTCACATAATGTTTTGATCGAGTTATGAGATTTGGTATTGAGGATGTTATTCAATTGTTTGTGTTATTCGGTATTCTGGTTTGTGCTCTGTATTTTTCTATAATTTCTATATATTTAGTTGTGGATGTGTGGTATGTGTCCTTAGTTCGACTGGTTCATGATGTGGAAATCCACAAGCGAATCTTTCAGGTTGACAGTCGATTATGTTGATGTTCTTGAGCTCCGATAGAGAGATGATGATGCTTCTAGTGATCTGAGTTGTTTCTATTATTGTAGTGCAATTCACATTGCTTGTGAATATATCTAGATCATTTTCTATATGTATTGGTGGTCCACATGGATTATTGTGTGTGTTATTGAAGATTTTCTTTGTTTGGTGGTGTTCTTCATTTTATGCAACATTCTTGGTGGTTTTCACGTTGTGGATGATTGAGGCATAATTGTTCTAGGTGTTGCATGTTTGTGGTATTGATTTGGGTCCAGACTATGTCTTAGCCAATATTTTTTTGGTTTGCATGTTTTTGTAGCATGTGAGGTTATTATTTTGTAATTTACATTAAGGGTTTGGTCGACCTTGAAATATAGGTGGGGGTTTGTATAAATAAATGTAATAATCATGTATGATGTATGTCTGTGGATTTCTACAATCTTTGAGAGTGTGTATGATCAATTTGTATGTGTGAACAAGTGATTTGGTCTTTCAAAAGTGTGAAGGAGAAAAGGGAAGTGTTGCAGAGCAGATTGTGAGCTTAACTGAAACTGTACTCAAGCATACGAAGATGCTATTTTCATAGTTCATGTAATTTGGATTGTTGTCCAGATAATTTTGTACTTCAATAAGACTTCCTGTAAGGCATTGAGCCTTCCCAAAAGGTTGTAGCCTTTATGGGTTTCTTATTTGAGCAGTGAGCTCCAGGCAGTGTTCCTGAATGCATGTGCATTCCCCATTGTAATATTTCATTTACTCCTAGGAGGGTATTATCTCATTGTGAGTAGGTTCCCACCGTGTTTTTCCCTTATCTAGGTTTTCCATGTCAAAAATATTGGTTTTATGTGTGTTATTGATGTGGTGTTGTTTCATGATTTAACTGTTAATTATCAGATCTATTTTGTGGTTTAAGTTGCGGTAAGTTTTTGTGCAAACTGGTTCACCCCCCCCCTTAGTTTGCTGCATTATTTCCAACATTTGGTATTAGAGCTAGATCCTCTGGAATAAGACTCACTGCTTGAGGAGATCCAGGATGGCAACCTTTTCTTTCAAGAATGATAGTCTGAGATTTGATGGAATGAACTACACTCTCTGGAAAAGCCGAATGCAATGTCATTTGAGATGCATTGGAGAAGAGTACTAGAAGATTACTAAGGATATATACAATGTTCCTCATAATGATCCTACAACTCTGGATGATATAAAAGAAGAAAAATTCAATATTAGAGCCAAGGAAGCATTGTTGGGTGCCTTGTCAGATTCTGAAATGACTAATGTGATGGACCTAGAGACTTCTCATGAGATCTTGATAGAATTGGAGACCGTGCATGAAGGTGATAGTCATGTGAAGATTTATAAGTTACAGAACTTGAAGGGTAAATATGAGAACCTGAAGATGATTGAAGATGAGAACATTACTTCTTTTATGCAGAAAGTGAATGAGCTTGTGTGTGGAATCAGATGCGTCGGTGTAGTTTTAGAAGAATCTGTGATTGTTGCTAAAGTCTTGAGATCCTTGCCTCCTGCTTACAAACATAAAGTCATTTTTATTGATGAGATCCAGACTGTGACAAATGTGACAAGAGACATGCTAATTAGTAAACTTGTTGCTTTTGAGTTGAGTGAGTTTGGAGACTCTCTTCCTAAGACTTAATCTACATTCAAAGCTACTATTTCTAAGAAGCAGATATATGATCTAGGAGAAATATCTACAAGAGTATCTAGATATGAGAAAGAGATGAAAGAGATGGAAGATGAAGAAAGAGAGCGTGAGGAGCTTGAAGCACTTATTTCCAGAAGATTTCCTAAAGGTGTTGGTAAGTATGAAGGGAAGTTACCTCTTAAATGTTTTTCATGTAATAAGATAGGACATTTTTCATCAAGGTGTTTAGAAAGAGATAGAAACCTAAGAAGCCATTTAAGCCATATAAGCCTAAATATCAGAAGAAGTGTTATTATGTCGTTGATGAAGGTGTGACAGATGATGAGCTGGATAAAGGAAAGCAAGTGTAGACCCAAAGTCAAGTTTAGATTGCTTCAAAGAAGATTGAGAATGAAGGTGTAGATGTTAATGCAAAAGAAATATTTCAAGAACTTGAAATTCAAGAAAATCCTAAAACTCCTAGGTATGTAAGGTCGAATCATTCAAGAAGAAGAATTGAATCAGATTGAGAAAAATAATACATGGATTCTTGTTCCTAGATCTAAGGATAAAAATATAATTGAAACTAAATGGGTATTTCAGAATAAGTTGAATGAACAGGGTGAAGTTGTCCAAAATAAAGCTAGACTTGTTTGTAAAGGTATTCACAAATGGAAGGAATTGACTATGAGGATACTTTTTCTCGAGTAGCTAGAATTGAAGTTGTTAGATTATTTTTTGCCTATGTTGCTCACAAATATTTCAAGGTTTATTAGATATATGCCAAATCAACCTTTCTTAATGGTGAATTGGAAGAAGAAGTCTACATTGAGAAACCAGACAGATTTCAGTTGATAGATGAAAAGTACATGGTTTGCCGATTGAAGAAAGCATTTTATGGATTAAAGAAAGTCCCTAGAGCTTGGTATGCCAGATTGGATAAGTATTTGATGAATCTTGGATTTAATAAAGGAACTACTGATAGTAATTTTATTTCAAGATTGATCAGATTAACATTTTGATTGTTGAAGTTTTTGTTGATGACATTATCTTTAGAGGAAATGATTGCCTATGTAAGAAATTTGTTGAAGAGATGTGGAATGAATTTGAGATGTCTATGATTGGTGAAATGAAATTATTTCTGGGATTGAAAATTACTTAGTTGGATAAAGGTATCTTCACATCTCAATCTAAGTATGTGAAGGAATTGTTGAATAAATTTGGTCTTGCAGATTCTAAACCTGTTGGTACACCTATAGTGACTAGATGTAAGCTCACAAAAGATGATGATTCTTCGTAAGCTAATCAGACTAGATATAGATCTATGATTGGTGGTTTGTTGTATTTGATTTAGACTAGACTTGATATATGTTGGCATTATACACTCAGATGAGAATAGTTGATGTTGTCATTGATGGCAACCAACTAGTAATATGGTTCACAGGTTACACCAGCAACAAACATCATTTACCAGTACCGACAGGTACTACAAGGTTATTCACCGACAGTAGATCACACCGACACTCTAAGCCAACATGGAAATAATATTGTTTTGTATTGTAATTATATTGTATAGCTGACATGATGTATTGTAAAGACTCATATATGTATGAGATCTTATAGGTCATTTTGACATGTAATTAGGTAATGAATATAAGCGATATATGAGAGAGTATAACTGTATATGCATTATGATGTAATTATTTTATGAGTGAATAAGAGCAGAGTAGAGCGAAGCAAGGTTTATGGTAGAGGTATCTGACAGATCTTAAACTGATACTAAATCCAACATTGCAAATGCTATTTTGAGAAGTACATTGTCAGTGGATTTAATTATCCAATTTTGTAGTCAGTGGGACTCCATTTTGTGATTGAGTAGTGAGCTCTAGGTTGTTGGCCTTCCTGCATATGCAAGCCCCTCTTGTATAAGTAATATTTATTCATATTGGCTAGTGAGTAAATATTATGGGTCACAAATCCCACCGAGGTTTTTCCCCTACCGGATTTCCTCACCAAAAATATCTATGTTATGGTGTGCATTGATTCTTATACTTTGGTTTTTCTTTACTGCATTATTATTTGCTTATCGATATATTAATTTGGGTTATAAAGTTGCAAACAAGTTCAAATATTTTGTTTACCGGTTAGACACTGATTCACCCCCCCTCTCAATGTTTTTGGGACTGATCAAGTATCTAACAATATAATGAATGTTGTGTGTAGGGTCCACCCCTGACTTGACTTGTTTGACTAGAGTTGACCTTTAATTCATGCGTATAGACACTATTGGGAATACACTATTTCAGATGATTTATAGGATGTTGATACTATCATTAATGATCATGTGATTTATTAGACACTATATGCTTATTATGTGATTGACTATCGAAAGATTATATTGATGATGTGATTTGATGAGCATAATTGTTGATGGATTTTACATGCCTTACTATAATCATGAATTATACTAATCATGCACTTGATGATGTTTTTATGTACTAACCATATTTAATGATTATCTATGATGAGTTGATCTTATGGTGCGTTTGATTATTGTATGACTGTCTTCGAGATAGAGACAATTCCACATCACTCATTGTGAGCGGGATGTGCCGTTGCAATTCTCTAACCCTTGTATGTTATAATATATATATATATATATGCATATGCCGTATTGTTGCTTTGTGGATGTAGGATTTGCAGGTACCAGACATCGACTCCACCTGGCTCCACAGGTCTGAGCGTGTCTTTAAATCTCAATGGTATGTGGTTCGGAGTTGGCACAATTTCCCCTCACATACTCTAGGTCTAAGTTGTTCACTGTGAGTCGTCAGTGTCTTGGCGCAGGTTGTCATGATAGTTAGTAAGTTGGGTTTCTTCTATGTTGTGAGTATGTTAGTATTGGTTGATTATTCCTTTTATGTTGAGATTGACTATTTGATGCGAGATTAAATAATTAATGATGTTTATTTTAATTATTTTGATTAATAGCGATTTGATTATTTGGTTATCTAATGTTAAATTTAATTTATTGGATTCTTTCCTTTTTGGTTATTTGATTATTTGATATTTAAATGTTTATTTATTTTAATGATGATTTAATATTTTTTTATTTTTTTTATTGTTCAGCTTATGATGTGTTTTATATTTATTTGTGATTTGACCTTTATTGATATTTATTTATTTATTTAATCGCCTATGGTTTAATATTTATTTGGCTTTTAATGTTTATCTAGTTCATTAATTCATTTATGAGCCTTTGGTTTATTTAATTTAATTTCCCCATTTATTTTATTTAATTGTGGATCATGTTTTATTTATTAATTTGACTTTTATATTAAGTGGGTTGTATAAATAATAAAATGATAAAACATTCCCACCGAATTGTAAAAACATGATTTATATTTACCTTACCTACCCTCTTCTCTTATTGGTTGAATTTAAAAAAGGGAGGTAAAATTATATTACATGGTGGGGTTGGTAAAATATATTATAAATTGGAATATATTGATTGGCTGAGATTGAGGCTAGGGTTTTTGGTTAATGTTTGTCTTTTTATTTTCTTTTCCGTGAAGTTTTTCGTGGGTTGGTTCCTCTCTGGAAAATTTTCTCCAGCAAGTTTTCTTCTTGGTTTTGGTTTTCTTCTCTCTTGGATTTTGGCTGGAGCTTGGATTTGATTTGGTTTGGCTTGTGGGATCTCTTCTTTAGCTTCTTCCATAACACGGGTTGCAGGTTGGAGATGTATTCTACTTTTTTATATATTTTATTTTACAGTTTTCATGTATGCTCCGTGTCTGTAGATTGAATGTGTGAGCTTGGGGAAATGAATATAAAATTTGTATAGTGAGGAAGGAAATATATGAAGGCATAAATTTGTTGTAAGGTTTTATTCTATAGTTTGTGGGAAATATTTGTATTTTTGGGTTTGTCTTTCTAAGTCTGTGTCGTGCATAGAGTTTTGATTTAATATTGGCCTTCAAGTGTTTATTATTTATTTAATGTTGAAGTGAATTTTATTTATTGGTAATATTATTTTACCCATTAAGTAATTAAAAGGGGGTAATTTGTATTCTTTTATTTAAAATTTATTTTCACCCCAGGTCAATGGTTTAATTTATTTTACCTACCCTTGGATTTGATTGGCTGGAAGTTTATGGTAGGTAGAAAATATATTTTATTTTCTTGAACTTTGGGAAGGTAGGTATGGAAAATAATATTTTTGAAATATTTTGATTGGAGGATGGTTTTGCTTGGTTTTGTTTTATTTTATTTTATTTTATTTTTTTTAAATAGGCCTTCCTGTGCATTCATGGGGGTTGGCATCTTTGGTGAATGAATTTCTGAGATTAATGTGGAGATTTCTAGTGGTTGGATTTAAATTGGTTTAAAGGCTTGGACTAGTTTTTCCTGTAGATCAATTTGCTAGTTGCTTGCTTGTGTGGTAATTTCTAGACTAATTTTTGTACCAGAGGCTTTATTTGAGGGCTGTTATATTTTCCAGATTTGGCTTCTATCAGTTTTGATTTATTTAGATGGTCTTATGTATATTTTCTCCTCTGCACCATTGTAGACATTATAGACTCTCTTCCATGTGAATAGGCCATGGATGATTGAGGTGAATATATATGCTATTTTGGACCAGAAAATGAGTAGGCCTTGTTGTGATGTTATCTTCTATTTGATGGCAGCATTTGATGGCTTGATATGCCTTTGTTTATTGCTAGCCAAGAGGCTCATTTTGTTATATTGATGTTGTTGTAGCCTTGCATATGTTGTGAGAGTGTGTGTGAAATTTATTGGTTGTATTGACTATTATTTTAATGTATTTATGTTGGTAGAGCCTCTTGTGATTTATTGTTGGGCCATATTAGGAGGAGTGGGCTTCCTTGTGATGACCGGGGTCATGAGAGATAGGCTGGCATGAGGTTCCTTGTAAGGATGCATGAAGTCTAGACCACCAAGGCACATTGGAGTTTTCCATGATTTGTAAACAAGTGATAACATTGATAATGAATTAATTGGGATGGGAAAATTATAACTCACTTAAACAAGATAATGAATAGTTTTGAGCCTCATGACTTATGTCCTAGGGAGGATGTTTTAGGATAAGCATGAGAAGGCCGTGAAGACAGTAAGCTAATCTCCCTTGGTCTCTCATAGGTTGAGATGGCTCCACATGTCCATCAGGCTAGTGCCTTGTGTTATTATGTTATGAGGATGGCATGTGATGACACTCCACTCCTACATGTGTTCCCACTTTTATGATTTATGATTATGCTTATTGGATGCATTTATGTCCTGATGAGTTTTACGCCTCTGGGAGTTTATTCTTGAGGCTTTGTGTGAGTTCTTGCTTGAGTCCTTGTTGGTTAGTCTCTTTGGTTTTGAGTGTCAGCCTAGATGTAGAGTGTGTGTTGGGACCTTGTGTCACCTCCTAGCATGGGGGGTGGTTCCTTTGGTTCCACATGGTCGGGTGGTTGGTGCTTTTAAACCATTGGGATGTTCCTATCTTTGGATTCTTCTTGCATGGATGAGGATGCTTCTTAGATTATTCATGGATAATAATTACAGCAAGAATGTAAATGATGATGTGACTTATGTAATGAAATTCTTATGTAATGGTTGTAAAAGAGAGCATGTTTATGAGGAATGACTATGTTGTTCTAGATATAGTGATAGATTTTGATTATGATATATGATTGTAATGATGAACCTTGATTTGTGTTGTAACACATTTATATTAAATGAAATGGATGTATGAGATATGGATAAGTATGGTGGTTTAGAATTTAGTGATGCATTTCATGTTCTTGATAAGCCATGTTAAAAGAAAATGATGTAAATGTTATGACAATGGTATTAGATCTAGAATGATGTCTTTAACTAATGATTTAAGTAGATGAAATGTTATGTCTTGATAGGATGTATGAGTTTGAGTAATGTTGGAAGATATTTTAGGACATGTTTATGAGTTGTGATTAAATAATTTGAAATTATATTATCATACTTCGTAGACATTGATCTAATGATTGAATTGAAATCCTATAATGCTTGGGATGTAATTGAAGGTTCCTTATGAAATATTGTATGGATGTCCTTAGTGAATGAATTGCTAATCTTATTAATGGAAATTACTAGTAAGTGTATGGGAAGATGATTAAATTTGTTCTTGTCTTTTAGGAAAGTATTAGAATGTATCATTTGTTATAGTTTAAGAATTATATCTCCATTTGGTGGATGCTATTAGTTGTTATGGAATTAGGATATTGTACCTTAGTTTGCGTTGAGATGAATTCTTGTAGTTACTTGATTTGTAATGAGATGATTGTTGGTTATTTGATATAGTGTAAGAGATTTTATGAGTATTAAACGAGCTATGGGTTAAATGGTTTGTGAGTATTGCCTTATGTACTTTAAGAATCATGATGAAGTAATAAGTATTCTAGAAGCATAGAAGCATAAATGATTATGTGGAAGTTAATCATAAATGGAAATTATGTTAGTGCAATGTAAGGGTTAATCCTGATATATGAATGGTGATGTCCATAGTTGAAGGTTGGTTAAAGGTAATAGGAACATTTGGACTTGGTGTATAAAATGAATCTAAGTGAAAAAGGAAATAGTGGTGCATTGAAAGATAGAATCTCATATTAAATGAAAGATTAAGAAGGTTGCATATCATGGGTGTTAGGTATTTATATGTTGCACCTATGTGTGTATAATGATTAAGATTATGAGGTATTGAACTGGAAGAAAGTAAATGCTTATTCCTTATGTAGGTAGATTAAGTAATGTTGTTGAGATACCCTAGGGAGTAATAGAAATGATTTATTGTATTCCGCTTGCATAATTGTTTGAATAGCTTGAGTTAATTATTCTATGTTCATAACACTTAATTGTTGTTGTGTGCTCACTACATTGCTTAAGTGATGTTATGTGTTGTATTGTTTAAAAAAAAAAAATTAGCATGTTTTTAGCTATATTTCTCTGGGGTATTTTGGCAGGCATTACATTGTGTATCATGTTGCTAGATTTCAAGTTGATCCTAAGGAATCTCATGTTACTGCTATAAAATGGATATTCAGATATTTGAAAGGGACAATTGATTTTGGTTTGTGGTATTCTAAGAATGATGACTTTACCTTGAGTGCTTTTATAAATGTTGATTGGGCAGGTGATGTTAATGACTAGAAAAGTACTATAGGTGGTGCATTCTTTTTGGGTAAGAAGTTGGTCTCTTGGGCAAGTAAGAAGAAAAATGTTATTTCCTTATCTACTACAGAAGTTGAATACATTGCTATTGCTAGCAATTGTACTCAGGTAATTTGGGTGAAGCAGATGTTGAAGGATATAGGAGTTATTTATGTTGAGCCTATTGCTATATACTGTGACAATTTAAGTGCTATCAATATTTCAAGTAATTTGGTGTTACATTCCAAAAAATAACATATATCAATCAAGTTTCATTTCTTGAGAGAGAAGATGAATGAGAAAGAAGTCAGATTGGAGTATGTATATACAAAGGAACATATTGTAGATATCTTTACAAAGCCTTTGCCTAAAGATACTTTTGAGTATCTTAGAGAGAAGTTAGGGGTAATTGCCCCTCCTAATGAGAACTAAGATGCATGGATTTTCATGAGTCTGGTGAACTTAATAGAGATATTTTATGCTCTAGATTGATGAGTGAGGCTACTACTCAGGGGGAGTAGTTAGTGTCAATGTTGGTGGTTCAAATGTTTGGATTTGTGAAGCTAATTCAAATAGGGAGAAAATTGTGATTCCTAAGCCTTTGTCATTGATGTCAAAGGGGGAGATAAGTATGTGAGAAACTCTGTGAGAGAGTAGAGTATTTTAAGATTTCAATTACTTGTCTAAGAGGGAGCTAATCCTTATGATTTTGAGGGAGATTTTTTGTGAGTTGATTTCTTTCTTTGCGTTGATTTTTTTTCACATTCATATGTTGTCATCAATGCCAAAGGGGGAGATTTTTGGATGTTGTTGAGAAGATTGCTGGAATGATGTGTTTTCATTGATGTCAACATATTCTTCTATGTATTGTAGTGTTGCAGTTTGATGGAATGAGTTGGTTTAGCCTGTGTGTTGCAAATGAGTTGATGTAGTTTAAATAGTTTTTGGTATGTTGTTTATAGATTGTTTGTTCCCATTTGTAGACGTTTGCATGATGTTTTGATTGAGTTATGAGATTCAGTATTGAGGATGTTATTCAACTGTTCATGTTATTCTATATTCTGGTTTGTTCTCCGTATTGCTCCGTAATTGCTATATCTTTAGTTGTGCATGTATGGGATGTGTACTAGGACATTGATATGTGTCCTTAGTTCAACTAGTTCATGATTTGGAAATCCACAAGTGAATCTTTCAAGTTAACAGTCAGTTATGTTGATGTTCTTAAGCTCCAGTAGAGAGATGATGATGATTAAAGTGATCTGAGTTGTTGCGGTTATTGTAGCGAAATTCATGTTGCTTGTGAATATATCTAGATTGTGTTCTATGCGTATTGGTGGTCCGCATTAATTATTATGCATATTATTGAAGATTTTTTTTGTTTGGTGGTGTTCTTCGTGTTATGAGGTATTCTTGGTGGTTGTTGCATTGTGAATGATCGAGGCGTAATTGTTGGATGTGTTGCATGTTTGTGGTATTGATTTGGGTCCAGACAATGTCTTAGCCGACATTGTTCTGGTCTACATGTATTGTTGTAGCGTGTGAGGTTATTATTTTATAATTTGTATTAAAGGTTTGGATGACCTCGAAATATAGGTTGAGGTTTGAATAAATAAATGTAATAATCATGTATGATGTATGTTTGTGAATGCATGTGATATTTGAGAGTGTGTATGATTAAGTTGTATGTGTGAACAAGTGATTGGATCTTTTGGAAGTGTGAAGGAGAAAAGGGAAGTGCTGCAGAGCACACTGTGAGATTAACTGAAACTATACTCAAGCATATGAAGATTCTATTTTCATAGTTCATGTAATTTGGATTGTTGTCCGAATAATTTTGAAAGTCAGTAAGACTTATTGTAAGGCAATGAGCCTTCCCTAAATGTTGTAGCCTTTCTGGGTTTCTTATTTGAGTAGTGAGCTCTAGGAAGTGTGCATGAATGCATGTGCATTCCCCATTGTAATATTTCATTTACTCCTAATAGGGTATTATCTCATTGTGGGTAGGTTAGCGCTGTGGTTTTTCCCTTAATCAGGTTTTCCACGTCAAAAATCTTGGTATTATTTGTGTTATTGATGTGTGTTGGCAAATGCACACTCCAATGAGAAATTGTAGGTGATTGAAGGTTTTGTCATTGATGGAAACCTTGCAATCATATGATACCAGCAAGACAAATATACCGGCACCGACAATGACAAACTCTACACTGACACACAGAACACCGGTAGTGAAAGGATGGATACTGGCACTCTGGCCGATAGGAATTTTGTTGATAATATATTTTATAATTAATTGTAAAATCATTGTAAGCCGACATGGCAAGTTGTAATATGACTCATATATGTATGAGATCATTGTAGAACATTTAGTAAGAATGTGACAGGCGAAATTAAGCAGACCTAATATGTGAATTATAGGTTAAGGGTTTATGTATGAAGCAGAGCTAAAACCAGTACTGGATCTGGCATAGCAGATGCTAATTTGAAGCAGTACAAGACATTGAATTTGTATAATCCATTTTTGTAAGTCAGTGTGACTTCCTTTGTAATTGAGCTGTGAGCTCTAGGCACTTGGCCTTCCTGCATGTGCAGGCCCCTCTTGTAAAATAGTAATGTTACCTTATTGGCCAGTAAGTGAATATTGTGGGTCACAAATCCCACCGAGGTTTTTCCCACACCGGGTTTCCTTGTTAAACTATTGTGTTATGGTGTGCTTTTCATGTGGTTGTTGTTATTCTTGTTTACTGCATTATTTTTGGTTTACCAGTACACAATATTGATATGCTTTACATGTTTTAATTCAAGTAAATTCATAAATCGATTAGATACTAATTCACCCCCCCTTTCAGTATCTTTGGGAATCCTAACAATATAGTGTTGTTTCATGATTTAACTATTAATTATCAGATCCATTTTATGATTTAAGTTGTAGTAAGTTTTTGTGCAAACTAATTCACCCCCCCTCTCAGTTTTCTGCATTATTTCCAACACATGTATGGAGGGTAAGGTAACATTAAGGAAGGTTTTTATGATATCATCCTCTTCTTTGAGGATCTGTTTAAGAGAGGACATTTTAGGAGAAATATCATTCATCAAAACATCACCCTGAGGAGAGAGAGAGTTTTAGAAGAAGTGTCAATAATCTCATCTTGCACTAAAATTTCCTTATGAATAGGAGAATCCTTAGAAGAGGTAAAATCATAATTATGCATGAAAGAAAAACATAAGATATCATTGTATGTAGAAAAGGGAACATTATGTAGATCTTGAATTGAACTTGAAATTGATTTGGAAACAGAATATAACAACTCCATTTATAACCAAAGCAATTTTCACTCAATTTATATAATGAAATTATGAGAAATCGGATTTGGAAACACAAGTGAAAAATTATGCCATGCACAAATCAAATTTAGCAAAACAAATTACGATGTTTTATGAATTTAACCTCAAAATTTATATATTTTTTATTAAAAATATAATCTATGAGTGCCAAATTGAAAATCAAAATGAATACAAATCAAATCTAAGAACACAAATTAGAAATTATGGTGTAAGGAGTTTAGTTCACCAGAATGTAAAGGTGAAAAATTAGGGCTTCACCATTAAACGTGATAAAACCACTAATTTTACTGAAATAACTATTACATTTAAAGATGAATGGACCTAATAGATCTAGTCTTAATCCCTCCTTGGAAGAAGATCTAAAATATAGATTAGGTTCCACTTGGGGTTAGGGTTTTATTCCCTCTTTCTAAATTGAATTGTAAAAATGTTGAAATCAGGGTATATGGGTCAATATTGAAGAGATCAGGCATAAACAATGAGCTACAGTCGTCGTACAGAGCCACAAACCTGGATTTGAGTAGAAGATGATGGTTCGGATTTATTCCCAAAAGTTCGGCCTAAAATGTCACGACTGTGGTGGTGGTCACCATGGTCCTCTGAATTTATTGCATCAAAAGGCGAACCTATTCGTCTCTGCGAGCCCTACCAACCCTCCTAAACATATCTTTGTACCTATTCCTTATACAAATAGTGAAAATGGGAAATTGTTGGTAAAAGGGGTTTTTCTAAGACAAACCCCAGTTTAGGAATTAACCTTAAATGAAATAATGAAAATATTAAAATAAATGCTAGATAAATATACCTCAGATCCGCAATTGTTGATGATGATGCTTTTCTTCCTTGGATGTAATCACAAAACCTCAATCACACACACATACTTGCATAAGAATGATAAATTTTCTCCATAATGGTGCAGGGCACCCCAAAAATATTTTAGACCCTTGAAGATCACTAGGTTTTAGTAGGAGGTTAAAAGGATGTAATCATGGTGTTGATCCTTTGGAACCACCTAATAATGTTTTTGGTCCAACTTGTAAGGCTAAGAGTCCCAAAGGTACCTTAAAAAACCTTGGGTCTCATTAGACCAATAAGACCTTAGAATAGGATGTCATAGGTTCTTTGATGTTGTTTTAGTGAATAAATGACTTTAGAATAGATCCTAAAACATGTTTGAATCTTGTAGGATGCAAATTGCCAAAAGTTGCAAAATTGTCAAAATGTTGTCAACAAATTTTGCAATATTGCTCTGAGAACTTTCATTTTTTTTCCAACAATCATAAACATTCAAAAAGGTGGTTATATTTGTTGGAAATGGTCTATATAAGCATGTGAATCCTTCCATGTGAAGGTTAGAGAGATTGTACGACATTTTTGGTGGAAAATTGAATGAAAAAACACTGAATTTCCAAAGCAATTTCCTCTTTTCAGATATAGTACAGTTTGGTATGGATTGCTAGATCAAAACCCTAGGCATGGAGTGTTATTAAATTGAATTATCTATCATATCACTTTGATTGGGGTTCACTTGGTTCCCAGAGCAGGGATTTTGATTGCATTTTGTTTAGACTGGTCTAGAAACCCTTAATTTCAGGGTTGGTGCAGAGATGGAGCCCTAACTTGTCTTTTCTATAGTGGAATCTCATGGCCACTCAGAAAATGAAATTTAAGGGAGTGCATATTAAGAGCCTGAAGGCTTAGGACTAGAGGAGTTTGTTTGTTGCCTCAACCACTAAACCCTAGGCTAAATATCTCTATGTATTTAGCCTAAGTGATGAGGCCATTGTGTGGACAGTCAACCAAATAAGCAAAGTGACCGGTTAGGAAGTGGATTATATTCATTTTTAGGTAGGAGAACATAACCAAAGTGCTACATTGGTTCTAAACACCCATCCCTTGATACTTGCTTTGTTAACTAGGCCTAATTAGGCATATTAGGTCTGTGAACATAGTAAGGGTTGGGGTATGTTGGAGTAGATTCAGTTCCTGCAAATTTGGGATATTTTCTAAGCCCAAAAAGGGTATCCAAAATAGTGATTTTTTTGCCTATTCCTTTGGGATATTTGCAAGTTGTTACCCATAAACCGGTTAAGGAGACCTACTAGGATCCACTAGCCCAATAAGGGTTCATAGCCTTGTGGAAGTATCAGAATACAATTGGTGGTTGATTGTTATTATATTAGGAATAAGTAAGTTATTCCAATCATCAGATTGAGGATTTGTAGACCAGAGACCAGATTTCCATATTTTGGTCAAATTTAAGGAAAGTGTCCTTAAAACCCAATTTTGGTTGAACTTGTATAAGGTCCCTAGAATCTAAGGGAGTAGTGTGGGGTGTGAAACACACTTAGGAGATTATATAATACATCTAAGAAGCCATCTAACTACCTAGGAGTGAGAAATCAACCTTTGGGTGTCTAAACCAAGAAATGGCCCATTGAGTATATTTCTTATTGTGTACTCTGCATCACATAATTATTGAATGATGAATATGCAACCTTGAAGATCTCTGAAAAATAATTAATAATGAATTCTTCATGGATGTAAGATTTCTTTAGGTAGATAATGGATGGATTCCTAGATAAAATTAGGTTGATATAATATCTTTATATAGGGGTGTCTAGGTAAATTACTAATTAGGTCGACCTCCAATGGTCATGTAGAGCCACGAGGATCAATTCCCACTAGGAAAATAACAATCCTATCCTAATTCAAATTTGGGCCCTATTGAGAGAGACCAAAACACTGGGCGCCATGGTCCTTCTACATAAGGGACCAAAATAAGGCTCTAGGGGGAGGGGTACCCCACCAAGGGACCCACCAATGGGTGCTCATGGCATCAGAACTAGAGAATAAGCACTAAATAGAACTATAAAGGTGAGGAGGATAGGACACGTTAAATTAGGGATACAAACATGAGGTGTAAATTGGTCTGGTGATAATTTACAATGCTACTAAGGACTGTAAAAAATGTGTCATTCTTTTCATCTAGCTTGAAGGAGTAGTAGGTGTAGCTATTTAAGGTTCACTTTGAAGGACTAATACATATTCCTTTCTATTCTTGAATCCATCAGCCAGCTACTCAAACAAGCCTTCACCTCTTATGAACTTGGTCACCTTCATTTCCACATTATATTTGACTAAGTTGTAGTTCAATCCAACCAGCTATTTTATCACTTAAATACTTTCTCTATGGAAAATCATCCACACTTGGATGAGTAGCTATTAATGGATTTTGTTATTCAAAATCAAATGTCTAAAAATTTCAAGATTTCTTATAATAGTAAGGACATGCTTCTCAAAAAAATAATACCTCTCTTTATACCCTAGTAGTCCTTGACTAAAGAGCAATTGGTTGTTCACTAAAAAAGAAATTTCTTGCTCCAAAATTTCAACTTGATATTTTAGGATATGCTTTGTGAGAATATTCATGCCTAATATAGGAAACCTTTTGAAGCCACTAACTTCCAGACAAGAGAAGGTAAAAGAAGCTTTGAAGAAATCAAGGAAGCCATAACATCAATGCCTATACTTATAAATTATGATTTCTCTAAGAATTTCATGTAATATACTATTTACTAGTATTCATATATGGTATCCATGCTTTGAAATCTATATGTCACCTAATCAAAAAATCAATGTGGCTTGAAAGATTAATAAAAGAGTTTTGTTTTTCATACTTATAAAGTCCCACTTTATTAAAAGATAACCATTGTAATTTTTATCTTACCAAAGACTTCTATTTTGAAAAATTAAAACAAAATTGAAGATCATGAGAATCTCACTCAAGGGAAATTTTTCCATATTAAAATTTCTCTCCATTTTTATTTGTTTTATAATTTGGTGGAAGATATACTTTAATAAAAAAGAATTATGATGTAGTTGCAATAATCATATATCAAATCACCGATCAAAGAAAAATAATCATATATCAAATCTCTGTGTATTACCAAATTATCTAATTATAGAATAATTATTAGGCATAGGAGTTGCCATTTAGGGGGAGTTTGCATGTCAATAACACCTCATACTATATAATCTTTTATACATAATATGTAATAGGAATAACATGATACCTTGAGAGATTATTTTGATAATTAATTTTAGAATATTATAAATTTTCTCTATGTAAATCTTCAATTTCTAGAACTATTGTATAATATAAGACCTATAAGCATTTTGTAATGAACTTAATGGATGCTGGTGTGAGGATTCAGGATCCAATCAATTCTTTATAAGACCCCATTTAAAGAATATTTTTTTTGAAATATTAATATTATAAATTATGACAAGATGAATATCATGAAGTCTAGAATATGTAATATTTATTATGACATAGATTTATGCCCTACTTATGCAGAAGACCTATGTTACTTAGATAAAAAATTATTTTATAAAAAATTGATAGGTTATTCCTCCTATTAACATCGAGGGGGGTTGTTAAAACATAATATTATAAGGGGTCATATCATTATAACATTTATATTATTCTAATATAAGGTTATGTAGCATCCTAAAATTGTACCCCTTTACAATTTTGACAGCATTTGGGTCCTTACCTTAGTGTTTGTGCCCCTAGGCCTAACAGACACCTGATTTTTCTCGCACAATGCAAATATGACCTTATTTTGACCCCATACATCAACTCAACCCCTTTTCCTAGCCCCAAAAATGGGCAAGAGTAGGGCATGGTGCCTTGGTCCTCCCTATTTGGGCCCCCCTTTAAACCCTTTTTTCATTTCAAAAATTGAGTGGAAAACCTAGCCCCATCTCAGCTCATGTAGGAAAAACAATATGTTTGTTGACTGACAAGTATAAAAGGAGGCTTTCCCCTCTCATTTGAAATCCACGCATAACAAACACACACATGAAATTCAATTCGACATCAAGCAAACAAGAATTCAAGTCAATTGAGCAAGCAATCAGTCTTCCTTCAAGCCTTGGAGTAGTAATAGAGTCAAGATTTAAGCGTTGAAGTAAACATTCACATCCTATTTTGCCAAAGACTTCATTAAACCTTAATCCCATGTGGAGACAAACAAAACTTTACAAATTGGTATATTATTTGGTTTTTAGTCATTATTCAACATCTCCCTCAAAAGGAGAATCTTCTATTACAACAATTCAATTATATTTTATCTCTATTTCATGGTTAATTCCAAAATCGGGGTTTGACTTAGGCAAACCCTCATTCCCATATTTTCCCCTCTTTCTATGTGCAGGTTATAGTTACAGAGTTGTGATCTTCATGATAGGCATTATTTACGGTGATAAATCAATACCCCTTTGGTGTGTGAAAAGTTCAGAGAACCAGGGCAATAGACACCATGGTCCTGATATTTTAAGAGCTCCTTTGGGGATCAGATCTGAATCTATTTATATTTCTCAATTCTAGGTTGGTGGCTCATTCCTACATCTGTAGCTTGTTGTTTCTATGTTTTCATTCTCATTTCCAACACTTTACCCTAATTTCAGCAATTCAACTTACAAAATAGGGTAAAGAAATTCACACTTCAATCCAATCAGTATTTCTTCCTTCTATGGAAGGAACCCTAATTTTTCTCCCCCTTTACATTTTGGTGAACCTAAAGCCTTAAACCTGCAACTCTAATTTTTGTTTTCATATTTGAGTGTTTATGAAATTTAAAATTCAAATTTTCATTTACATGTTTGATTTCAAGTAAATTTTAAAAATTTAGAAGTTAAATTCACCAAAACCCTAATTTATAAATTTAAACTTGAGCTTGTGGGTTGTATAATTTTGGATTAATTTTTTTAGATATGATTGTTAATGTTAATTCATATTCAAAATTGTAATCTTAGATCCAATTTCAAATTAATTTTTTTTAAATTAAGAGGTTATGTTAACAAATCCGTAATTTTTAAATTTAAATTCACTAGTGGATTGCATGTATCTTTTTAAAATCAAAAATCAATTTGCTTAAATAATTGAACAACCATTTTTACAAAATTTTGCATTGTTTAATTATTTTAAAGTTCAATTTCAAATTTCAAATTTCCAATATCCCTCCTTTTTGGATGAGTTTTACTACTATTAGTCCAACCTATAATATCTATGTGAGAAGAAGTTGTAGAATTAAGGCTTCCCAAGGTTTAATTATAGAGGATATGGAGCCTAATTTGAATAACTTGTTCCATGAGGATGTTGGTAGATCTTCCAATCCTACAAATGATCTTGTTTATCCCCTGGGTGTATCCTACCTTAAAGCAATTTCTCCCAATGAGGTGTACACAATCACTTTAACGTGGGGGCATACACTTCGCTCATGATTCTCTCTTTTGATACTTTAAGTTACTTGGTGAACTTTGTCTTTGCTTTGTAATTTATGGTATTCTTTTCATGACTCATAGTAAGAGAACGTTGCTAGTTGTAGTCATGGTCCTCTCTCTCATGATCTTCCCTTTTACCTTATCATTGAAGTCCTAAGATCCTAAAGTCCACTAGGGGGCTTGGTGAATCTTGCCTCCTTGACATGGTGAAATTCTTTCAGTTTAAATTTTGTGTACCTTACCGACAATATTTGCATAAGCTCGTACTCCTGCTAAAGTGGGGGCTAAATGTAATATCCTAAAATTGCACCCCTCGCAATTTTCAACTGCATTTGGGTCCTAGCCTTAGTGTTTTCACCCCTCAGCCTGATCGGAGACATGAATATGCTCATGCACATAAAAAATACCTTGAAATTCAATAATACATTCAAGGGCCACCTTGATACTACCCTAAAATAGGGCAGGACCAGGGCGTGGCACCCTGAGACCCCTTAATTGGAGGCTATCATGATCCCCTCCCTTGGACCTAAATCAAATTTGAAGTGGGAAAATCCCCCTATGTTGGCTCAAGTGGAAAATCAGTCAATTAATCCTACTGGTAAGTATATAAGAGGGATTTCCCCTCTCATTTGACATAACATAAGATCTAATGAAAATCATTATCAAGTATCTGGGCATTTGTGAGGCCCTACCCCGACTCAGTTTGACATTTTCAGTTATTTGCATATTGAGACTATTATGGATACTTTATTTTATGCTTTATGGACTTAGAACTTATATGATTCCATGATTTGGATCGCACTGACATATGTTGATGCTTTATTTCATGCATGATGATTATGAAACTTTAGATATGTTACTAGAATAGAATTACATTATGATGGTGAATGTCATTATTGGAAATTTGCAGGATTTCATTTTGATGATAGAAAAATGATGCTTATTTATGAGTGGTTCAATTTTGGAAAATTATGTTAATTGCTTATGTGAAATTGAATTTGAACGAATGGGATATTGAATTATTGTTGCCAAATGTATGAGTGTTTGATGTGCAATGGAATCCATGTATTTGATTATGTATAAATGTGATTATTTGGTATTACTAATGTGTTAATTGAGATGCGCAGGAAAATTATCCATGTGACCATGGAATTTATATGGAGAACCAAGCCTAGACCGATGTGCGTTTGTTAAGCCGGGAGTTGTGTATTTGGAGAGACAACACCCCATTGTAATGTGTTTTATTTGTGAAGTGTATAATGCTGGAGTGTTAAAATTAATTTATATGTATATGTGTAATCCTACAAGAGACAAATTCCATGTGTGATTTTTATATTGTATTTTTATTGTGTCACTTGACACATGTGTTGATTAGTGTCATTGATTTTGACTTGTCTCTTGGAGGGAGTTTTGTTTCTACCAAAGCCATTCAAAAACATGAGTGTGGTCCCAAATTTGCCTTGGGTAGGGAGTCTTGGGAGTGGTCAACTCAAGTTTGACCCGTAGGTAAACTTCAGTTGGGTTTCCAAAGGGTTTAATGGACTCCTAGGGTCAGTTTTAGGGCTTTTCCAAAGGTCCAAAGGGTATACCTATGGGTTAGGGGTATTTTGAAACATGTGGCTTCTCCCATGTGACTATGTAGTCACTTCAAAAAGTCGTGTTTCCAAGATGAACGAAGATTCAACTTAGAAAGTTCCTCCTAGGATAGAGAACCTTCCCTTTAGATGTCAAACTCTCTTCCCCATCTTCTTCCACCTTTTCCCTTTCCAATTTTGGTAATGTGTAAGAGTTTGGGAAGGGCAACCAATGGGAACTCACACCTCACCCAAGGGGTTGGGAAGTGTGTGAGAGGCCTTCTTAGGCAAGAATTGGAGACTTAGTGAGTAATCACCCACTCTCCATTCTTGGAGATTATGCTTGTTTTGAAAAAGTTAGTAGGAGATTAGCACTTTTGGTGGAATTTGGAGAAAGTTAGTGTGGAATTGGGCAGCTCATCCCCAACTAATTTTAGCATACCTATTGGCAGAATAAGGTTGGTTACTTCTTACCTCCTCTTGTTTATGTTGTATGTGTTAGTTATGTTGTTTTGTTGTAGAAAAGAGATGCTTGTAAAGAAAGTGTTTTATGAAGTTTTTGTGTAAGTAAAGAATGTGTAGTTTTCTTTTCTATGTGTCTTGTTTTGTGTTCTTGTTGTTTTTGGGAGTGTCCAAGATCTCCTACTCTTGGGAGGGTAGGAAGATCTTGGGGTGGAAGGAGTATGACAGCCATGGGTGAGAGGCTCTCCTTATGGAGAGTGATCTCAAGGGTGTCCCTTGTGACCCTTGTTGCATAGCCTTGTGTATGCATTTGGGGCTCATAAGGGGAGTAAATATGGCCTTGAGCCTTTTGGGGGGCATAAGGATTGTGGAGTATTTTGTTGCATTTGTATTGCCATGAGGTGGCTTGTGTTGTGTTTGGCTTGCAAATCTCCCCATTGGTACTTGGTCCACTTCCACCCATGGAAGAGTCACCACGAATGTTGTGAAAGTGTAAGCTTGGGATGGGAAATTTGAATGTAAGTGTCTTCCTATGTTTGTTGTGGGGTTTGCTTGTTTGTAACCCATCTAGTGCTTGGCTCTCCAAGCTCAGGGGTGGCTTCTAGTAAGCCTAGGCTGGGAGGTGAGCTCTCCATGGTCAAAGATGTGTTTTGTTGCAGGTTGCATGGGATGGGAAGAGAAGGATTAAAGAGCTATGTTGTTGTTTATGTTGCAGAAAAAAGTTAATATGACAATGTATTCTCCTTTGGAGTTGTAAAGGAAAAGAAAAAAAAAGGGCTAGATTGTGTTAATTACAAGTAAAGAGGATTATGTATTCAATTTTAGCTTGTAAAAGAAAGAGATAGTCAATGTTGTATTTATTTCTCCAAAAAGCAAAGCAATGTATTCCTATTTCATGGAAAGGAAAATGTAGTTGTTTTAATTTCAAAAAAAAAACCCCTTTGTAACCATGCTCATTTGTATTTACATTTGTTAATGAAATACATAGTATTTTTCCCTACTTTGGTAGTATTGCAAAAAGAGAAAGAAATGTGTTAGTTGCATTTAAATCTTCATGTGTTTTCATTAAAAATATATATATATATATAGATACACTTTTGAGAAATCTGAAATTAATATTAGTTGTAAATCCATATTTCTTTAAAGTTGGACATCCTGCTGTAAACTTATTTAAAAACAGTCATTTATCCTCCCCATTTATTGTAGAAAATGAAATTGTTATAGTAATTTATTCCTTTAAAAAAAAAATACATTTAGCAATTAGTTTTAGTATTTTGTTACAAGAAAAGAAAACATGTTTTTCTTCATTACTCAATCTGCAATAAAAAATCATAGAGTCCTGCATGTTTTCAAAGGATACTTAAATAAGTGAAGATGGTAATACACAAATATATATATATATATATATATATTTATATTATTCATTTTCCTTTTAAAAATCTGTTCATAAAAAAAAAGGGGGAATATTTACAACTCTGAAAATACAAAAAAAAAGAGAGGGGACTGATATAATGCTAAGTCTTTCAATATATGTATATATATATATATATATATATATCCTTATTATATATATATATACATAAATATATATATACAACCCTTTTATGAGAAATATGCCAGTTTCAAACAGAAAACTTTATGCATTTTATTTTACCAAATTATATATACATACAAAAATATATATATATATAGATATATATATATATATATATAAATGTATTAAAAAAACATGAAATTTTAAACCCTAGCACGTTCCCTGTTTTTCTTGGCACAGCAAAATAGTTTTAAAGGAAAGGCAGGATTATGGAGGAAGCACGGGGGCCGCAGCCTTGGGCGGCGGCGCCCGCAGCCTGCGGGCGGCAACGTCCGCAGCCTGCAGGCGGCGCCGTCCGCAGCCCGCGGTGCCCCGCCTGTCTCCCATTCCCGCGCCGTGGCAACCAACAAAACCTCCGCCGACACATTTCCTCGCTCTGCCTCCTCCTTTCTCCCCACGCCGCAGTGTAAACCAAGCGCCGCTCCTTTCTCCTCCGCCCGGCCCTTCCTCCACCCGTTTACCCGCTATAACATGCATAAAAAAAAAGGGGGGGGTTGGCTTGGTTCGCCCCTGCGCGCCGCCTCTCATGGCCGCCGACCCTCCTTCACCTACACACACTCACAAATAAAATAAAAATAAAAATAAAAGATATTCAAACACACACATAGCACAAGAGAAGGAGGGGAAACCAAAGATAGATAATAACAAACTTGCCCTAACCCTAGTTTCGGGTTAGGGCATCACATGCATAGAATTTTAAGATAGGCATGTGTGTGGGGTGGGGGGGGAAAGAATATTTAAAGGGATAATTTAATAATAGAGTAAAATCCCAAACTCCCCCTTTGAATATACTCATTTACTTATAGATAAAATATGTGAGTGGGTAAATAAAGATATTAAAAAAATATATATATAAAGGTAGGATAAATTTTAATATCTAGCGTTGTTAGAAGGTAAAATAAGTTTGTATAACTATTTTAAAATATTGACAAATGTGGAAGGAAATTTTAATAAGGTAACATTACAGACTTAGGTAGATTAGACTCAAAAGGGGGTATAAACCATAATGATAATGCAGGGCAAGAGGGCCATTTGAGCGTAAATTACATCGTATTTAAAATTCACGGGGGTTTTATTTTAATAAGGTGTTTTAATAATGAGGATAATTAAACTTAGAATCCTAGTGGATTAAGATAGATAAGATAAATTTTAAAAACATTTAAATTCAAGACTAATCGTTACACTTGAGATTTTAATTATTTATTAAAGAAGCTTAGTGATTACTTTTTTTGGAGAAATATTAGCTCATTGATAACTTAGTAAACCTTGTTTCCCAATTGAATTTAATTACCTGATCTACACAAATATAGTTAAGACCCAACCCTAGATGCATTATTTTGATTATGTAAGTCATTAATTAGTCAAGTATTTCAAAATAAATTATTCCGTTCGTGCCCAAAAGTTGGGCATGACATTTTGGTATCAGAGCAAGGTTGCCAACACTAGGAACCTTACTCAATTACGTTTCGCTATAATTATTTAATTAAATAAATTGTATTTAATTTTATTTTTAAATTAGCTAAAATATTTTCTCCTAAAATAGTTATTTATTTCATTTTATTTTATTTTCTTAAAGAGGATGCCTCCAACTACGCAACAAGCTCGCAAACGTGGTAGAGGCCCTAGGCGTGAACGCATGGCACACAAAGAGGTCATTAGGGAGGAATCGGTTCAGGAAGTGGACCCAACAGCTCCTCCCGAGCAATCAGTTGACCCAAACCGAGACATCTTGGTAGCTCTTCAGAACCTGATTGGCTTAGTTCAGGATAGGCTTCCGGCAGTAGACCACAATGTTGAGAACCAAAACTCAGGAAGTCATAGAACAGTAGAACGGGAACGGAGTAGGAGTCCACCTCCTAATCCCGTAGAGAGTCAGGCTGGGCATGAGCCCGAACCCATTCACCTACCAGCACCACCTCCAGCCGTAGCACCAGTGTATATTGAGAGGGCACGTCGGGATCCAGGGGATCTAATCAGAGAGGTTATGCGTCTTCAGCCACCATCGTTTGGGGGATCTACCGATGGGGTAGAGGCAGAGGCATGGCTTTTAAGCCTGGATAGGTGCTTTGCATTGCGCTCTTATGAGAGCAATCTAAAAGCACGTGCAGCGGTCCACCTATTGCGAGGAACAGCCTCCACATGGTGGAGACAGGAAGAATATAAGTGTGACTTAGAGATAAAGACCCTCACTTGGGAGATTTTCACAGAGAGATTCAGGGAGAGGTACTTATCAGAACATTTCAGACAGCGTAGGGTGGATGAGTTTCATGACCTCCAGCAGAAAGGTCTTTCAGTGACACAGTACGAGAACAAGTTCTTTGAACTCTTACCTTATGTAGACTACCTGAAAGATGAAAAGCTTCTCGTCAACCGATTTATCAGAGGATTGAATTCCGGCATAGCAGGACCAGTGAGAATGGCTGCTCCAGGGAGCCTCCGGGTTGCCATGGAGAAGGCTTTGATAGCCGAGGAGATTCAGGCCAGACCACATGACTCGAAGGATCGGTTCCAGAACCGTAACCCTTCAACACAGACTTATGGGTTTCAGAAACCCCATTGGAAAGGTAACAACAGGCACTCATCGGGGTTCTCCAAACCCCCTCCTCCGCAACAGTCACAGCAAAACCAGAGGCAAAGGCCTCCGCAGAGTCAACAGGGCCTGAAGCCCAAGCAGTGGCAGTCACAGGGTCAGAGGCGAGATCAGAGATCTCAGGCTCCTTACACACCTCCGGCTAGGACTCAGCAGTCCTCTAGAGGTGGGTACAGTGGTTCTAGTAGGACAGGGGGACAGTCTTTCTCCAGACCACAAGGAGTGCAGTTTCAGGCACGTGGTGCTTGCTTCACATGTGGAGCCATGGGACACATGGCGAGAGAGTGTCCTCAGGGTCAGATGGCAGGGAATCAGAGGATGGCAGCATCAGAGCCGACAGTTGGGGACATGGGCAAGTCCCATAGGGTCTTTGCAGCGGTTGACAACCGCTAGGAAGAGCATCAGGCCACGGTTATTGAGGTAGCAGGTATGATCAGAGGTAGCAGTGTATCTATATTATTTGATTCAGGAGCTACTAATTCTTTTATATCTCCATTGGTTGTGGAGCGTTGCGGGCTAGTGGCAATTAGGCAAGAGGTCAGTTGGGAAGTGGAATTAGCTTCAGGGGCTAGAGTGTCAGTGGAATCAGAGGTTAAGGGTTGTCAGCTTCAGATTGGTAACGCCACCACCTTAGTAGACCTTAGAGTTACACCACTTGGATCATATGGCGTCGTACTTGGCATGGATTGGCTTTATGCCCACAGAGCCAAGATGGATTGTCGCCTGAAAAGGATCGAGTGTGAGGATGATCATGGCTCTCCTATAGTGATCATTGGAATTCAGAGACCCGTGTCTCTTCGTATGATCTCCGCCATGCAGCTTAAGCGGAGCATGCGGAAGGGATGTCAATTGTTTGCCATCACCATTAGTGATAGAGAAGAAGAAGAGGAAAAGGAACCATCTATTGACGACCATCCTATCCTTAGAGAATTTTCAGATGTATTTCCTTCAGAGTTACCTGGTATGCTGCCCCGTAGAGAGATTGATTTTCATATAGACCTTGTTCCAGGAGCTGAACCAATTTCAAGAGCACCATATAGAATGACCACAAATGAGCTTAATGAGCTCAAGATCCAGCTTGAGGAACTCCTAGACAAGGGCCACATTCACCCTAGTGTATCCCCTTGGGGTGCACCAGTCATCTTCGTGAAGAAGAAGGATGGATCTCTCCGATTATGCATGGACTACCGTCAGTTGAACAAAGTAACCATCAAGAACCGATATCCATTGCCCAGGATCGATGATTTGTTTGACCAACTTCAAGGTGCCAAAGTATTTTCCAAGATTGATCTAAAGTCAGGGTACCATCAGTTGAGAATAGTGGAAAGTGACATCCACAAGACTGCATTTTGCACTAGATATGGCCACTATGAGTTCACCGTGGTTCCATTCAGTCTTACGAATGCCCCAGCAGTTTTTATGAGTCTCATGAATGGAGTATTCCATACGTTCCTCGACCGATTTGTGATTGTGTTTCTCGATGACATATTGATATATTCATGGAATGAGGAGGAACATGAGGAGCACTTGAGACAGGTTTTGCAGTGTTTGAGGGAAAATCAGTTGTATGGCAGTTTGTCAAAGTGTGCTTTCTTTAGGACAGAGATCAAGTACCTTGGTCATGTTATATCCGGTGATGGGATCTCAGTAGACCCATCAAAGATCAGAGCCATTATGGATTGGCCAGTACCTACCAGTGTGACAGAGGTCAGGAGCTTCATGGGCTTAGCAGGTTATTACCGACGTTTTGTTGAGGGATTCTCTAGAGTTGCTCATCCTATCACTTCTCTTCAGTGCAAAGGGAAGAAGTTTGAGTGGACGGAGAAGTGCGAGAAGGCCTTTCAAGAACTTAAAAAGGCACTTACTACCGCACCTATCCTTGTAGTACCAGATCTATTAGCCGATTTCATGGTTTGCACAGATGCTTCCCTAGAGGGTTTAGGAGCAGTACTTATGCAGAATGGTAGAGCTATAGCTTTTGAGTCTAGGAAACTCAAGACTCATGAGCTTAATTACCCTACTCATGACCTTGAGCTTGCAGCCGTAGTGCATGCACTTGTGAGATGGAGACATTTCCTTTTGGGTCATCATTTTGAGTTGCACTCAGACCATCAGAGCCTTCAGTACATATTCACTCAGCCGAATCTTAATGCACGACAGAGGAGATGGATGGAATTCTTGTGTGAGTATGATTTTGACGTTCACTACATCAAAGGGAAAGAAAATGTAGTTGCAGATGCTTTGAGTAGGAGACGTCACGAGGTATACACCATGTCTATGAGCACGGATTTGAGATATCGGATCATGCAGCGATTGCCAGAGGACAAATGGTATTTAGAGGTTTGCCAGGCTATTCGATCTCAGGAAACCGTAGAAGGGAAATATGTGGATTATTCCTTAGAGTCCGATGGTTTATTACGCCATAGAGGGCGCATCTATGTACCTTCTTCCGGGGGATTGCGGGAGTTCATTATCACAGAGGCTCATAGAGCTCCCTATGTAGCGCATCCCGGAGTCAAGAAGTTGCATGCAGACTTGAGAGAACTATACCATTGGCCAGGAATGCGACAGCTTATTGCCGAGTTGGTAGCCCGATGCCTTGAGTGCCAGAGAGTCAAGGCGGAGCACCGTCATCCAGGTGGGTTGCTCCAATCTCATGCTATACCAGAGTGGAAGTGGGACACTATATCCATGGATTTCATCATTGGTCTCCCTATGTCATCTCGTCACCATGATGCCATCTTGGTGACGGTTGACAAGTTGACCAAAGTGGCTCACTTTTCACCAGTTCGTACCACCTTCATAGCACCAGCAGTAGCACAGGTGTTTTTGCGAGACATTGTCAGACTTCATGGTGTTCCATGTAAGATCATTTCCGATAGGGATTCCCTCTTCACTTCTTCTTTTTGGAAGGCATTACAGGCAGCTATGGGTACCAAACTCAATTTCAATACAGCCTATCATCCGGAGACGGATGGCCAGACAGAGAGAGTTAATCAGGTGTTAGAGGATATGCTTCGCATGTATGTCATGGATCACCAAACCCGATGGGAGGAGTATCTTCCTTTAGTGGAGTTTGCCTATAACAATGGGCATCACATGTCCTTGGGGATGCCACCCTATCAGGCATTATATGGCAGGCCTTGTAGGACACCATTGAGTTGGGACCGCATAGAGGACGGAGTTGCTATTGGTCTAGAGATAGTTCGGGATATGGAGCAGCAGGTGGATTTGATTAGGCAACATCTTAGAGAGGCACAGGATAGACAGAAGAAATATGCAGATGCAAAGAGGGTTGACCGTAGCTACTCAGTTGGAGATAGAGTCTTCTTGAGAGTGCAACCGCATAAGAGTCCAATCCATTATGGAAAGGGTTCTAAGCTCGCACCTCGATTTGTAGGACCATTTGAGATCCTTGAGAGGATAGGGCCAGTTGCCTACCATCTAGCATTGCCACCTAGCCTGTCACGCATCCACGATGTGTTTCATGTTTCAGTTTTGAGGAAGTATATCTATGATGAGTCTCATATTCTAGATTGGGATGCCTTGTAGGTGGAGTCGGACGGGCAGCTAGCTTTGGAGCCCATTCGCATTTTGGGACGCCGGATGCTGAGCCTTCGAGGGCGAGAGCTGGACCAGGTTAGGGTCCAATGGGATTGCTATGATGAGGTCACAGCCTCATGGGAGGATGCAGCACTTATGAGATCACAGTACCCCCACCTTTTTGATGAACTCCAGGAGGAAGTTCATGCCTAGAGGGGGAGGGTGTGAGGCCCTACCCCGACTCAGTTTGACATTTTCAGTTATTTGCATATTGAGACTATTATGGATGCTTTATTTTATGCTTTATGGACTTAGAACTTATATGATTCCATGATTTGGATCGCACTAACATATGTTGATGCTTTATTTCATGCATGATGATTATGAAACTTTAGATATGTTACTAGAATAGAATTACATTATGATGGTGAATGTCATTATTGGAAATTTGCAGGATTTCATTTTGATGATAGAAAAATGATGCTTATTTATGAGTGGTTCAATTTTGGAAAATTATGTTAATTGCTTATGTGAAATTGAATTTGAACGAATGGGATATTGAATTATTGTTGCCAAATGTATGAGTGTTTGATGTGCAATGGAATCCATGTATTTGATTATGTATAAATGTGATTATTTGGTATTACTAATGTGTTAATTGAGATGCGCAGGAAAATTATCCATGTGACCATGGAATTTATATGGAGAACCAAGCCTAGACCGATGTGCGTTTGTTAAGCCGGGAGTTGTCTATTTGGAGAGACAACACCCCATTGTAATGTGTTTTATTTGTGAAGTGTATAATGCTGGAGTGTTAAAATTAATTTATATGTATATGTGTAATCCTACAAGAGACAAATTCCATGTGTGATTTTTATATTGTATTTTTATTGTGTCACTTGACACATGTGTTGATTAGTGTCATTGATTTTGACTTGTCTCTTGGAGGGAGTTTTGTTTCTACCAAAGCCATTCAAAAACATGAGTGTGGTCCCAAATTTGCCTTGGGTAGGGAGTCTTGGGAGTGGTCAACTCAAGTTTGACCCGTAGGTAAACTTCAGTTGGGTTTCCAAAGGGTTTAATGGACTCCTAGGGTCAGTTTTAGGGTTTTTCCAAAGGTCCAAAGGGTATACCTATGGGTTAGGGGTATTTTGAAACATGTGGCTTCTCCCATGTGACTATGTAGTCACTTCAAAAAGTCGTGTTTCCAAGATGAACGAAAATTCAACTTAGAAAGTTCCTCCTAGGATAGAGAACCTTCCCTTTAGATGTCAAACTCTCTTCCCCATCTTCTTCCACCTTTTCCCTTTCCAGTTTTGGTAATGTGTAAGAGTTTGGGAAGGGCAACCAATGGGAACTCACACCTCACCCAAGGGGTTGGGAAGTGTGTGAGAGGCCTTCTTAGGCAAGAATTGGAGACTTAGTGAGTAATCACCCACTCTCCATTCTTGGAGATTATGCTTGTTTTGAAAAAGTTAGTAGGAGATTAGCACTTTTGGTGGAATTTGGAGAAAGTTAGTGTGGAATTGGGCAGCTCATCCCCAACTAATTTTAGAATACCTATTGGCAGAATAAGGTTGGTTACTTCTTACCTCCTCTTGTTTATGTTGTATGTGTTAGTTATGTTGTTTTGTTGTAGAAAAGAGATGCTTGTAAAGAAAGTGTTTTATGAAGTTTTTGTGTAAGTAAAGAATGTGTAGTTTTCTTTTCTATGTGTCTTGTTTTGTGTTCTTGTTGTTTTGGGGAGTGTCCAAGATCTCCTACTCTTGGGAGGGTAGGAAGATCTTGGGGTGGAAGGAGTATGACAGTCATGGGTGAGAGGCTCTCCTTATGGAGAGTGATCTCAAGGGTGTCCCTTGTGACCCTTGTTGCATAGCCTTGTGTATGCATTTGGGGCTCATAAGGGGAGTAAATATGGCCTTGAGCCTTTTGGGGGGCATAAGGATTGTGGAGTATTTTGTTGCATTTGTATTGCCATGAGGTGGCTTGTGTTGTGTTTGGCTTGCAAATCTCCCCATTGGTACTTGGTCCACTTCCACCCATGGAAGAGTCACCACGAATGTGGTGAAAGTGTAAGCTTGGGATGGGAAATTTGAATGTAAGTGTCTTCCTATGTTTGTTGTGGGGTTTGCTTGTTTGTAACCCGTCTAGTGCTTGGTTCTCCAAGCTCAGGGGTGGCTTCTAGTAAGCCTAGGCTGGGAGGTGAGCTCTCCATGGTCAAAGATGTGTTTTGTTGCAGGTTGCATGGGATGAGAAGAGAAGGATTAAAGAGCTATGTTGCTGTTTATGTTGCAGAAAAAAGTTAATATGACAATGTATTCTCCTTTGGAGTTGTAAAGGAAAAGAAAAAAAAAGGGCTAGATTGTGTTATTTACAAGTAAAGAGGATTATGTATTCAATGTTAGCTTGTAAAAGAAAGAGATAGTCAATGTTGTATTTATTTCTCCAAAAAGCAAAGCAATGTATTCCTATTTCATGGAAAGGAAAATGTAGTTGTTTTAATTTCAAAAAAAAAACCCCTTTGTAACCATGCTCATTTGTATTTACATTTGTTAATGAAATACATAGTATTTTTCCCTACTTTGGTAGTATTGCAAAAAGAGAAAGAAATGTGTTAGTTGCATTTAAATCTTCATGTGTTTTCATTAAAAAAATAATAATAATATATATAGATGCACTTTTGAGAAATCTGAAATTAATATTAGTTGTAAATCCATATTTCTTTAAAGTTGGACATGCTGCTGTAAACTTATTTAAAAACAGTCATTTATCCTCCCCATTTATTGTAGAAAATGAAATTGTTATAGTAATTTATTCCTTTAAAAAAAAAATACATTTAGCAATTAGTTTTAGTATTTTGTTACAAGAAAAGAAAACATGTTTTTCTTCATTACTCAATCTGCAATAAAAAATCATAGAGTCCTGCATGTTTTCAAAGGATACTTAAATAAGTGAAGATGGTAATACACAAAAATATATATATATATATATATATATAAATATATATATTTATATTATTCATTTTCTTTTTAAAAATTTGTTCATAAAAAAAAAGGGGAATATTTACAACTCTGAAAATACAAAAAAAAAGAGAGGGGACTGATATAATGCTAAGTCTTTCAATATATATATATATATATCCTTATTATATATATATATATACACATAAATATATATATATACAACCCTTTTATGAGAAATCTGCCAGTTTCAAATAGAAAACTTTATGCATTTTATTTTACCAAATTATATATACATACAAAAATATATATATATATATATATAAATGTATTAAAAAAACATGAAATTTTAAACCCTAGCACGTTCCCTGTTTTTCTTGGCACAGTGAAATAGTTTTAAAGGAAAGGCAGGATTATGGAGGAAGCACGGGGGCCGCAGCCTTGGGCGGCGGCGCCCGCAGCCTGCAGGCGGCGACGTCCGCAGCCTGCGGGTGGCACCGTCCGCAGCCCGTGGTGCCCCGTCTGTCTCCCATTCCCGCGCCGTGGCAACCAACAAAACCTCCGCCGGCACATTTCCCCGCTCTGCCTCCTCCTTTCTCCCCACGTCGCGGTGTAAACCAAGCGTCGCTCCTTTCTCCTCCACCCGGCCCTTCCTCCACCCGTTTACCCGCTATAACATGCATAAAAAAAAAGGGGGGGGTTGGCTTGGTTCGCCCCTGCGTGCCGCCTCTCATGGCCGTTGACCCTCCTTCACCTGCACACACTCACAAATAAAATTAAAATAAAAATAAAAGATATTCAAACACACACACAGCACAAGAGAAGGAGGGGAAACCAAAGATAGATAATAACAAACTTGCCCTAACCCTAGTTTCGGGTTAGGGCATCACATGCATAGAACTTTAAGATAGGCATGTGTGTGGGGTGGGGGGGGAAAGAATATTTAAAGGGATAATTTAATAATAGAGTAAAAGCCCAAACTCCCCCTTTGAATATACTCATTTACTTATAGATAAAATATGTGATTGGGTAAATAAAGATGTTAAAAATATATATATATAAAGGTAGGATAAATTTTAATATCTAGAGTTGTTAGAAGGTAAAATAAGTTTGTATAACTATTTTAAAATATTGACAAATGTGGAAGGAAATTTTAATAAGGTAACATTACAGACTTAGGTAGATTAGACTCAAAAGGGGGTATAAACCATAATGATAATGCAGGGCAAGAGGGCCATTTGAGTGTAAATTACATCGTATTTAAAATTCACGGGGGTTTTATTTTAATAAGGTGTTTTAATAATGAGGATAATTAAACTTAGAATCCTAGTGGATTAAGATAGATAAGATAAATTTTAAAAACGTTTAAATTCGAGACTAATCGTTACACTTGAGATTTTAATTATTTATTAAAGAAGCTTAGTGATTACTTTTTTTGGAGAAATATTAGCTCGTTGATAACTTAGTAAACCTTGTTTCCCAATTGAATTTAATTACCTGATCTACACAAATATAGTTAAGACCCAACCCTAGATGCATTATTTTGATTAAGTAAGTCGTTAATTAGTCAAGTATTTAAAAAAAAAATTATTCCGTTCGTGCCCAAAAGTTGGGCATGACAGCATTCAAGAGATCAAGCATTAAAAAGTAATTGAGCATTTTTAGTCTTCCTTCAAGTTTTGGAGTAACAATAGAGACAAGATTTAAAGCATTGAAGAGGATATCATCATTCTACTTCATGAAATCATAATTCCATGTGTAAGCAAGCAAAACTTCACAAGGAGGTATAAGAATTTCATTTTCAAGCAATTTAACATTCTCTCAAAGAGGAGGATTTCTACTTTTAGTCATTTCATTTATATTATTTCAACCACTTGGTTAATTCCAAAACCAAGGTTTAACTTGAAGGCAAACCCCTATTGCCAACACATTTCCCTTTCTTTCCGTGTGCAGGAAATAGGTGCGCAACTGTACTTCTGGAATTAGGCTTTATTCACAATTTCAACACACAGAAAGTTCTGAGGATTGAGTGGAGGGCACCCATGTCCGGACACACTGTCCTTGCAACTTTTGCCCGATTTCACAAAGAAGCTCTGAATTATCTTAAACTTCTTGGATCCAGGTGCACAACTGAATCTCGAATTTGTACACATTCCAATTTCAACTAATCTACTTAATATTCAGTCCTTGCATCATTTAGGATTGGATCTAGTAGATTTTACTAAGCCCAAGTGAAAATTGAGCTTAGTAAATTCCCACACTTACCACGTGGAAAACTGGCTAAGCTCCCAATTTTCCACTTTACAGATCCATTGATGATGTGCTTTATTCAAATTTTTTGCTTTGTTGAAGATGGAGTTACTTTCTTTGACACCTAGATTATATATTATTAAAAATTTGTTGTATTATTCATTGTAGAAGAATGACAAGGTGATTATTACAAATCTATTATTATGTTGCCAAGTTTTGTCTAGAGAAGAGAAAGATGTAGTCTCCATGTTAAGGCTATGAACCTGCAAGTATATTGTAACTTATTTGTTGCAGATTAATACATTGGTTCAATACTTTGGAGAGTTATTTTTTTTACCTAAAAATATTTTCCCCGCATATATTAGTGTTTCTTCTCTTCCATTTAATTATTATTTATTTCATGCTTTAAAGTATTAATTTATATGTCATTATGTTGATATATTTTGCATAGATCTTTGAGTTGGGCTATCTTTCCTCAAAGAATTAATGCAATTGAATATAACTATGCATTCTTTCATTTTAAAGGCACAGTATTATGTTCTTGTATCATGACATTAAACATCTAATTAAAAAGAAAAAAGAGGATACTAAAGGTTCATACTAATTCTCAGAGGTCATTTTGGGATGCCCTTTTCTTTTCAGTTGGTATAAGAGCATTAGTTACATGATTTGCAAGTACTTTTTTTTTGCTTTCATGTTGTTGGTTAATAGATTTGTCCTTCTTAAATACCTTTCAAAAATGACTCACAAATGCTCAAATTGAAAGACAAAAAGAACCAACAGTTGAGTCACTTGTAATGGCAATTGCAAGTGCTCTCTGAATTTTGATATGAAGGTACAACTCCCTTCATTGGATAAAATGTATATTTTCTGAATATGCTTTTAATAAAAAAGAAATAAAGGCAACTAACATATGTTCATAGCCATGACACAGACGCGAACAATAGATTTATAAACAAGAGGATACTGAAGTAAAAGACACAAAGATACTTGCCTAGATACCCACAACAAAGAGGAAAAGGATTAATTAATTTTCTTTCAGACATATGAATGAATGATAAATCAAAGTCTCTGCAACAAACATACACATAACTGGAATGCACAAGAAAGCATTATAAAAATAACTAAAATGAATCACATGCCAAATTACAGTCAAAAGAAATACACACAAACACATAGATCTGAAATATATTTCTTCCTTTCTTAGAATGCAAATAGCATGACTCAAAAATCATCTTATTCTTGTACAATAATTATGTCCAAAAATAGAAAACTACATTCTTCTTTTCCCCTCATAAATCTCTCCTTGTTGCAACGTAAGTTTTTAGCAAGGAAAGGAAAGAGCCCCCTTTATCTTTTTCTTTTCATTACATATATATCCTCCTTCTTTTTCGAGGAGACTTTCAGTTAACATAACTAATTCTTGATAAAGGGAATAAAATTCACATTGCCGTGAAAAATCTTCTCTCAAACATATTTTAAAACATTTTCAAATTTTATAAAATATTATACATAATTAAGTAAGAAATTTTAATTTTTCTTGCAGCCACTTTTGATTAAATTCACCATGGATTAACTGGGCTTCTTGGGACCATGAAAATTTCCAAGCAGCAATGATAATGAGAATAAAACATGGGTTTTTAACCATTTTTGTATAGATCACAAAATTAAGGTACTTCCTTTGTAAATTGGCCTTGTCAACCATATCGCTCCATAGAGACAACATTAATATAAAAATATCATATGAGCTCATATGGCTATAATATTAAAAATGGGAGAATTTAAGGCCAAAATATTAAGTGGGTTGTCATTAGATTTTGAAAATTTACAACTTTTTTTTGGTGCATTATTTTTACTCGCGGATGCATTTTTGGGCTGACAGAAAATGAACTGTTGAACTCCTGCGAAGGTTCAAGTTCAATTTTGATGCACATTCGATGTTGACTTAGGAATTAAATGAGAGCTAACACATATACATTCATTTTAAACTATTTCCCAATGAACCTTGAACCTTTGAACCGCAGGGTTCAATCAGAAGGTTCAAACTTTCATGCTAAGGCAAATATAAAGACTAAAGTCATGAAATTCTTCAATAACAAAGCTATGACTTGGGGAAGTGAAAAATTTAAAATTTAAAATTTTCAATTTCAAAAACTGGGGTACCACACGTATTGCATTTAAATTTTTCATGGCGTTTAAGGTTCAAAGTATTTATTCCATTAAGATTTTTTAGCTTGACAAGCTTGAGGGAATCTATTGTGAAAGAATTGGTTGATTATTAATCCTTGTTTGAGTGGAAGTCTCATAGTTGATTCTGTTTTTTAGGTTACAATAGACATTTGAAGGATGGAGAAGATGGAGTTTCATGGAGTTGATCATGTGCTTTCATTTAATATGATATTGATCTAGACCTTTTGTTTGATAATGTATAATAATCCTGATGCATGGTGGTTTTCTTACATTATTTGGTTTTGTGAAACAAATTTTTTATGTTGGGTCTTATTTTGGCTCCTTGGTGACATGGAGAAACTTGGGTTGTCATGACAATAGTGTGGTGTGCTTATGTTTGGTGCTTGGTTTAAGTTTTTGGCACTGGAAGGCTGTGAGATTTTGCCAAGATCAAGAGCTCAATGAAAAGTACATTAGAGAGACAAAATAGATGATAGGAATAAACTACATTCTATCAAGAGAAAATACTAATCAACTGGATCATCAATCGTTCTTACATACAATATAGATGATCTTGCTTATATAGGCAAGGCTATATGGATATGTGAGCACACAAACATGACATGTGGCTCAATGAGAAACAAAGGTAGGTAGGAAATAGGTATGGTAGGTAGGAGAAATAATATAATATTCCACATGAGGTGGATCACCCACTAAATGTGGAATGTAACAACAAGATAAGACCAGAAAAGGCAGAAATTATCCTACACACACTATCCCAATGTGGCACAAACACCCAAGTGTCTCATACCCAAACTACTATAAAATGTATGTACCTAAGTAAACTTAAGTAAGGTGTAATAATATCCAACATGAATAGTTAATTATACCAACACCCCCCCTTAAGTGCAACTTAGGAGAATGCACTTAAGTCTAGAATGCAACTAAGCAATGCAAGATGGGTCTCGACTACAAGGCCATGTAAGGTACCTATGTACAAATGCAAAATGCATGCATACCAATGCAATGAAATCTCTCATAAAGAAAGGAAAGAGAGAAAAACCCAATGGGAAAAATTCCCTCCCCCAAAAAGAGAGATGAAAACTATAGAAGAGAACTCTCATAGAAGCATGTGAGAAACAAAACCCCATGTGAGGAAAAATTCCCCCCCATATGAGAGAAGAATAAGAGAGACTAGGTAGCCCCCCTCAATGTAGAATCTGCACCAATGATAGAAGATCAATGATGTATGAAGAAGCTACTCCATGAATTTCGAACAACGTTCCTCCCCTTTGGAAGAAACAAAACCAAAGGTGTATCCATGAAGTCTCCCTAATCATGAAGGGAAGATGTAGGAAAAATACTCATGATGAATGGAATCTCTAAAAACTGCTCAAGTGTCCCCATGTCGATGTTGAAAGGTACCCCCTCCAAAGGTGGTAAATTGCTCCACACTACTGAAAAAGGCACTCCAAGATCTATTGGAGAAGAATGTATAACAATATCCAAAGACTCGCATGTCTCCTCAAAACATAGAAGGACCTCCTCCAACTGTTATACAAAAATATCCACAATCATGTCAACCTTGAAAGAATGATCATGTAGAGAAAGCACAAGAGGGTCAGAGTGTTCCCTCACAACAATCGAAGAAGGATCATCTTCATCAAAAAGAAGATGAATATCATCAATGATGTCTCCCATGTTTGTAATGAAGGACTCCACAAACAAACTTGCAATGCCTGTCAAGTAGTCATCCCAATCAACTGAAGTTGGAAGATAAGAAATATCCAATTGCACTAAATCACAAGAGGAAAAAGCTATCGCACTAGTTGTATCATCAGGTGCAATAGGTGATGTGATATCAATAGGAGGAGATGAAATACAAGGATCAAGAATGGGGTCACATGTGAGAATCCCCAAGTTCAAGGACCCAAAGTTCTCAAAATCTGAATCAACAACATAGGAATAATCAACCTCATCAATAGGACCAAAATGTGAAAAAGACTACAACTGAGATGCATGATCAACCACCCCAGTCACAATGATAGCTCTAGTCTCCAGGTCTTGAATGATAACTGAATTAGTTGTGAACTCCACAATTTTCTTTGTTACCCCATGTGTGATTTGATAGATGGAAAGAAGATTGTTTGTCAAGTAGGGTACACACAACACATCATTGAAGGAGTTATCCCCAATGGCAATAGATCGTTTCCCAATCACATCCATGTATGTATGATTGCCCATCAAAATTTGCAGCATGTGGCAAGGCTCAAATGAAGAGAACATAGACTACAAAGATGTCATATGATGAGAAGCTCCATAATATAGAAGCCATCTCCCTGAATCATGACTTGTAGTAGCACAAAGAGCCTATCCCTTTCCTTTACCTGTCCCAAAAAAGTGATCCTTTCCTTTATCCTTTTCCTTGGAAGAAGAAGCCGATCTAGACATTCTAGAAGGTAGGTTGATTTTATTCCTCTCAAGAAGATTCATCAACTCATCAATATCCTTCTTGTAACAATGGTGTTCATCATGGCCTCACTTCTTGCAATATGCACAAAAAAGATTGTCCTTAAAAGATTTCCTCTTAGGTGAGGATGTAGAATCACCTTGTTGTGGAGAGGATTATTGTGCTCCATCTTGTTGTGGTTTTGACTTAGGTTGCTTTTGATTCTTTCCTTTTCCTTGATTTCCTTGATTCCCCTTATTAGCCACCAAAGCTTGTGACTTTGAAGATTTGAGAATCCCCATCTTGGTCAACTTAGATTTCTCAAGTATCAACATCTCCATGAATGTATCAAATGAGGGAGAAGTGTATGAGGAACCTTGAGCTAACCTATGGGTGTGAAAACTAGATACAAAGGCTACATACTCTAAAGGAAGCTTTTCCAACAAGTTATAAAACAATTGAGCATTGGGTAAGTGCACAAAGATGGTGGTCACAAAGGGGGTATAAGTGGACACTTTTTTTCTGAAATCAGGTGAACCTGAACTTGGAGGCAAAATTTGAAAGTCATCCACTTAAGATATGAAGATAATCAAAGAACAAATATTGTAGTACTCTGAATCTAGTTTCCAAAATAATAAACTTTTTCAAAATTGGATAATATTAAGGGGGTCAAATCCTTCGTGCACAAAAAACTAACCCTGATTTTTTTTGAAAAACATAACATAGTGTCTGACGTGCGCATCAAAAAAGTCATAGCTAGATTTAGTATTTTGACAAATCCTTTGGTAGAAAGATAGTTAAGAGTGAGCACTAGAAGATGTGTATTTTTTTGTAGTTTTTCGTTGAGTATTTATTTTTTTATGATTTTTCCAATCAAGCACATCCTGAAAATTAGGTACATGTTCATGCGCATAGCATAAGTTGCACTAAACAAATCGAAAATGCAAATTTTTTTTTAAATTGTAAAGAATCAAGTGCACTACAATAATATATTATTTTTTTTAAATTTGGATAAGTATATCAAAAGTTATAAAAAAAATGGTGCACCTATGTCTGTGAGAACTATGGAGACATTGGTAAAATAAATTCAATAATAATATGATATTGTTCAAATTGAAAAAAAAAATGGTTAGAAAGCTCAGAAGATGGGTGAAAATATAGTGGCAATTTTAGAAATACCCACTTGGTGAAGTGTAAACCTAATGATGACAAAGTCAATAAACCAAGTTGATAAAATAAAACATGTCAAAAATGAGAGAAATGGAGGGAAATCAAACTTTCAAACCGTAGCTTTGTCATCTAGGCCTATTTCCAAGCCTAAACAGTCAAAAGCACGTATGGGGTACTTATGGTGTAAGTCGCGCGTACGAGCTCGTTTTCCTATAAACAACGCTTATGCGCTATTGTATAATATGATATTCTATATATAATATGTGTATATACATATAATATATGTAATATATAATGTGTATATACATATAATATATGTAATATATAATATTTGTATATACATATAATATATAATATATTAAACATATATATACACATGTAAGTGTATTGTCTCCCCCTCTCAAATGCATACAAGGTGCCTCTCTCTCTCTCTCTCTCTCTCTCTCTCTCTCTCTCTCTCTCTCTCCCCTTCTCCCTTCCTCCATACCCCATCCCTCTCTCTCTCCCCTTCTCCCTTCCTCCATACCCCATCCCTCCCTCTCTCCCCTTATCCCTTCCTCCATACCCCATCCCTCTCTCTCTTTCTCTCTCCCCTTCACCCTTCCTCCATACCCCATCCCTCTTTCTCTTCTTCTCTCCCTCCCTCCCTCCATACCCCACTGCAACTGTGTATGCACTTCTATAGAAGTAAGTGAATTTATTTCTTGTCTGCAACTTCCTCTTTGATTTTTATCATGTATGCTCTCCTAAGAAAATTGACTGATGGATTTGTGTGTGTATATTGAATAGGAGGAATAGGGTTTGAAATTGAACCATGAGCGTATTACTGTGACAAAAAAGGAAACCTACAGCAATATTCTTCTCGAATGTGTTTTTAATGAGCAAAGAAGATGTGGAAATTAGTGTCAACAAAGCAACATGATGAGTCAGAGTACCTGCAATATGTTTTTCAGTAGGAAACAACAGGTAGGAAGAGAAAGAGGGAGAGTAACACAGATGATGTCCTATAGAATGATAGTGGTGGGTATGCGAGAGTTCCCATGTTGTTACACAACGCCTGTCACCTAAAGAAATTAAAGTTTGTTGTATGCATGACAGTGGTAGTATATGATGATCATCACTTGTCAAACACCTTGGAACGATACATACCCATGAAAGAAATCAAGTGTGTAATTCCTATAGTCACAATCAAGATTAGTCTTATAACCTTGCAAAATTTAATAGCATCAAATTTTTTAGAACTTAGGTAGTAGTCTTAAGGTTAGGTCAAGCTCTTACACTTGCTTTTTAGAAAAGCCTCATTGTTTGTTTGCTTGGAGTCTCATTGTATGATGTTTTATTCATAACTTTAAATTTAATATATCATTTTATTAGCCCACCATATGACCACTTAGGTGTCATTAGAAGTCGTATTGTTTCCTAAGAGGTCATATGGTGTCTTGTGACCCCTTAAGACTCCTCGGGACACCAATGACCCATAACAACACCATATGGTGTTCTAAAGGGTTCTATGGTGTTCTATGACCCCTTAGGACACCATTTGGTGTTTTTATAGGTCCTATGGTGTGCTAAGGGATAATATAGTGTCATATGACCCCTTAGATGTTGTTAGGGGTCATATTGTGTCCTGGATTCGATATCTCTTCCTCTCCCTCTGTCCCCCCTCCTTATTCTCTCCCTATCTCCCTCTCCCTCTTTCTCTCTCCCCTTCTCCCTTCCTCCATACCCCATCCCTCTCTCTCTCGCGCTCATCTCCCCTTCTCCCTTCATCCATACCCCATCCCTCTTTCTATTCTTCTCTCCCTCTCTCTCTCTTCTTTTGTAATTCCTATAGTCACAATCAAGATCAGTCATATGGTGTCTTGTATCCTTTCTCTCTCCCTCTCCCTCCTTCCCTCCCCCCTCTTCTCTCCCTCCTCCCTCTCTCTACCTCTCTCCCTCTCTATACCTTCCCTCCCCCTCTCTCTCTCTCTCTCATCCCTCTCTCTCCCTCTCTCTCCTTCCCTCTCTCTCTCCCTCTCCCTCTCTCTCTCCCTCCCTCCCCTCTCTCTCTCTCTCTCCCTCTCCCATCTCCTCTCCCTCCCTCCCCCTAATCTCCCTCTCCCTTTCTCCATACCCCTTCTTCTCTCCTGCCCTCCCCCTCTTCTCTCCCTCCCTCCCTCTCTCTCTCTCTCTCTCTCTCTCTCTCTCTCATCTCTCTCTCTCTCTCTCTCTCTCTTCCTCCATACCCCTTCTTCTCTCCCTCTCTCTCCCTCCCTCTACCTCTCTCCTCCTCTCTCCCTCTACCTCTCTCCCCTCTCTCTACCTTCCTTCCCCCCTTTCTCTCTCCCTCTCCCTCCTTCCCTCTCTCTCTCTCCTTCTCCCTCTCTCTCCCTCTCCTTCCTTCCCTCCCCCCTCTTCTCTCCCTCTCTCCCTACCTCTACCTCTCCCCCCTCTCCCTCTCTCTCTCTCTCTCCTCCATACCCCTTCTTCTCTCCCACCCTCCCCCTCTTCTCTCCCTCTCTCCCTCCCTCCTTCCCTTCCGCCCCCTCCTCTCTCCCTCCCCACTACTCTCTCTCTCTCTCTCTCTCCCTTCCTCCATACCCCTTCTTCTCTCCCTCTCTCCCTCCCTCTACCTCTCTCCCTCCCTCTACCTCTCTCCCTCTCTCTACCTTCCCTCCCCCTCTCTCTCTCTCTCCCTCCTTCCCTCTCTCTCTCCCTCTCCCTCTCTCTCCCTCTCCCTCCTTCCCTCCCCCCTCTTCTCTCCCTCTCTCCCTCCCTCTACCTCTCCCCCCTCTCCTCCTCCTCTCTCTCTCCCCCTCTCTTCCTCCATACCCCTTCTTCTCTCCCACCCTCCCCCCTCTTCTCTCCCTCTCTCCCTCCCTCTACCCCTCTCCCTCTCTCTACCTTCCCTCCCCCCCTCTCTCTCCCTCTCCCTCCTTCCCTCTCTCTCTCCCTCTCCCTCTCTCTCCCTCTCCCTCCTTCCCTCCTCCCTCTTCTCTCCCCCTCTCCCTCTGTCTACCTTTCCCCCCTCTCCCTCTCTCCCTCTCTCTCCCTCCCTTCCTCCATACGCCTTCTTCTCTCTCACCCTCCCCCCTCTTCTCTCCTCTCTCTCTCCCTCCCTCTACCTCTCTCCCTCTCTCTACCTTCCCTCCCCCTCTCTCTCTCTCCCTCTCTCTGCCTCTCCTTCCTTCCCTCTCTCTGCCTCTCCTTCCTTCCCTCTCTCTCTCCCTCTCCCTCTCTCTCCCTCTCCCTCCTTCCCTCCCCCTCTTCTCTCCCTCTCTCCCTCCCTCTATCTCTCCCCCTCTCCCTCTCTCTCTCTCTCCCTCTCTTCCTCCATACCCCTTCTTCTCTCCCACCCTCCCCCCTCTTCTCTCCCACCCTCCCCCTCTCTCTCTCTCTC